>NW_021823338.1:0-46797 GCF_901001165.1 Salmo trutta | reverse complement strand
TACAGAATATAATATCAGTCCTTACCGTCTTACAGAATATAATATCAGTCCTTACCACCCTACAGAATATAATATCAGTTAGTCCTTACCATCCTACAGAATATAATATCAGTCAGTCCTTACCATCCTACAGAATATAATATCAGTCAGTCCTTACCATCCTAAAGAATATAATATCAGTCAGTCCTTACCATCCTACAGAATATAATATCAGTCAGTCCTTACCATCCTACAAAATATAATATCAGTCCATACTATTCTACAGAATATAATATCAGTCCTTATCATCCTACAGAATATAATATCAGTCAGTCCTTACCATCCTATAGAAGCTAATATCAGTCAGTCCTTACCATCCTACGGAATATAATATCAGTCCTTACCATCCTACAGAATATAATATCAGTCAGTCCTTACCATCCTACAGAATATAATATCAGTTAGTCCTTACCATCCTACAGAATATAATTTCAGTTAGTCCTTACCAACCTACAGAATATAATATCAGTCCTTACTATCCAACAGAGTATAGTATCAGTTAGTCCTTACCATCCCACAGAATATAATATCATTTAGTCCTTACCATCCTACAGAATATAATATCAGTTAGTCCTTACCATCCTACAGAATATAATATCAGTCCTTACCGTCTTACAGAATATAATATCATTCCTTACCACCCTACAGAATATAATATCAGTTAGTCCTTACCATCCTAAAGAATATAATATCAGTCCTTACCATCCTACAGAATATAATATCAGTCAGTCCTTACCATCCTACAGAATATAATATCAGTCAGTCCTTACCATCCTACAGAATATAATATCAGTCAGTCCTTACCATCCTACAGAATATAATATCAGTCAGTCCTTACCATCCTACAGAATATAATATCATTCAGTCCTTACAATCCTACAGAATATAATATCAGTCAGTCCTTACCATCCTACGGAATATATTGTCAGTCAGTCCTTAACGTACTATAGAATATAATATCAGTTAGTCCTTATCATCCTACAGAATATAATATAAGTTAGTCCTTACCATCCTAGGGAATATAATATCAGTCCTTACCATCCTACAGAATAATATATCAGTTAGTCCTTATCATCCTACAAAATATAATATCAGTACTTACCATCCTACAGAATATAATATGAGTTAGTCCTTACCATCCTACCGAATATAATATCAGTCCTTACTATCCTACAGAGTATAGTATCAGTTAGTCTTTACCATCCTACAGAATATAATATCAGTCCATACCATCCTACAGAATATATTATCAGTCCTTACCATCCAACAGAATATAAAATCAGTCAGTCCTTACCATCCTACAGAATATAATATCAGTTAGTCCTTACCATCCTACAGAATATAATATCAGTTAGTCCTTATCATCCTACAGAATATAATATCAGTTAGTCCTTATCATCCTACAGAATATAATATCAGTTAGTCCTTATCATCCTACAGAATATATTATCAGTCCTTACCATCCAACAGCATATAATATCAGTTAGTCCTTTCCGTCCTACAGAATATAATATCAGTCCTTACCATCCTACAGAATATAATATCAGTTAGTCCTTACCATCCTACAGAATATAATATCAGTTAGTCCTTATCATCCAACAGAATATAATATCAGTTAGTCCTTATCATCCTACAGAATATAATATCAGTCCTTACCATCCTACAGAATATAATATCAGTTCGTCCTTACCATCCTACAGAATATAATATCAGTCCTTACCATCCTACAGAATATAATATCAGTTAGTCCTTACCATCCTACAGCATATAATATCAGTTAGTCCTTAACGTCCTACAGAATATAATATCAGTCCTTACCATCCTACAGAATATAATATCAGTCCTTACCATCCTACAGAATATAATATCAGTTAGTCCTTACCATCCTACAGAATATAATATCAGTCCTTACTATCCTACAGAGTATAGTATCAGTTAGTCCTTACCATCCTACAGAATATAATATCAGTCCTTACCATCCTACAGAATATAATATCAGTAAGTCCTTACCATCCTACAGAATATAATATCAGTCATTCCTTACCGTCTTACAGAATATAATATCAGTCCTTACCGTCTTACAGAATATAATATCAGTCCTTACCACCCTTCAGAATATAATATCAGTTAGTCCTTACCATCCTACAGAATATAATATCAGTCCTTACCATCCTGAAGAATTTAATATCAGTCAGTCCTTACCATCCTACAGAATATTATATCAGTCAGTCCTTACCATCCTACAGAATATAATATCAGTCAGTCCTTACCATCCTACAAAATATAATATCAGTCCATACTATTCTACAGAATATAATATCAGTCCTTATCATCCTACAGAATATAATATCAGTCAGTCCTTACCACCCTACAGAATATAATATCAGTTAGTCCTTACCATCCTACAGAACATAATATCATTCCTTACCATCCTACAGAATATAATATCATTCCTTACCATCCTACAGAATATAATATCATTCCTTACCATCCTACAGAATATAATATCAGTCCTTACCACCCTACAGAATATAATATCAGTTAGTCCTTACCATCCTCCAGAATATAATATCAGTCCTTACCATCCTCCAGAATATAATATCAGTCAGTCCTTACCACCCTACAGAATATAATATCAGTTAGTCCTTACCATCCTACAGAACATAATATCATTCCTTACCATCCTACAGAATATAATATCATTCCTTACCATCCTACAGAATATAATATCATTCCTTACCATCCAACAGAATATAATATCATTCCTTACCATCCTACAGAATATAATATCATTCCTTACCATCCTACAGAATATAATATCAGTTAGTCCTTACCATCCTACAGAATATAATATCAGTTAGTCCTTACCATCCTACAGAATATAATATCAGTTAGTCCTTATCATCCTACAGAATATAATATATGTTAGTCCTTATCATCCTACTGAATATAATATCAGTCCTTACCATCCTACAGAATATAATATCATTCCTTACCATCCTACAGAATATAATATTCCTTACCATCCTACAGAATATAATATCAGTCCTTACCATCCTACAGAATATAATATCAGTCCTTACCATCCTACAGAATATAATATCAGTCCTTACCATCCTACAGAATATAATATCAGTTAGTCCTTACCATCCTACAGAATATATTATCAGTCCTTACCATCCAAAAGCATATAATATCAGTTAGTCCTTACCGTCCTACAGAATATAATATCAGTCCTTACCATCCTACAGAATATAATATCAGTTAGTCCTTACCATCCTACAGAATATAATATCAGTTAGTCCTTATCATCCTACAGAATATAATATCAGTCCTTACCATCCTACAGAATATAATATCAGTTAGTCCTTACCATCCTACAGAATATAATATCAGTCCTTACCATCCTACAGAATATAATATCAGTTAGTCCTTACCATCCTACAGCATATAATATCAGTTAGTCCTTAACGTCCTACAGAATATAATATCAGTCCTTACCATCCTACAGAATATAATATCAGTCCTTACCATCCTACAGAATATAATATCAGTTAGTCCTTACCATCCTACAGAATATAATATCAGTCCTTACTATCCTACAGAGTATAGTATCAGTTAGTCCTTACCATCCTACAGAATATAATATCAGTCCTTACCATCCTACAGAATATAATATCAGTTAGTCCTTACCATCCTACAGAATATAATATCAGTCATTCCTTACCGTCTTACAGAATATAATATCAGTCCTTACCGTCTTACAGAATATAATATCAGTCCTTACCACCCTTCAGAATATAATATCAGTTAGTCCTTACCATCCTACAGAATATAATATCAGTCCGTACCATCCTGAAGAATTTAATATCAGTCAGTCCTTACCATCCTACAGAATATTATATCAGTCAGTCCTTACCATCCTACAGAATATAATATCAGTCAGTCCTTACCATCCTACAAAATATAATATCAGTCCATACTATTCTACAGAATATAATATCAGTCCTTATCATCCTACAGAATATAATATCAGTCAGTCCTTACCATCCTACAGAATATAATATCAGTTAGTCCTTACCATCCTACAGAACATAATATCATTCCTTACCATCCTACAGAATATAATATCATTCCTTACCATCCTACAGAATATAATATCATTCCTTACCATCCTACAGAATATAATATCAGTCCTTACCACCCTACAGAATATAATATCAGTTAGTCCTTACCATCCTCCAGAATATAATATCAGTCCTTACCATCCTCCAGAATATAATATCAGTCAGTCCTTACCATCCTACAGAATATAATATCATTCCTTACCATCCAACAGAATATAATATCATTCCTTACCATCCTACAGAATATAATATCATTCCTTACCATCCTACAGAATATAATATCAGTTAGTCCTTACCATCCTACAGAATATAATATCAGTTAGTCCTTACCATCCTACAGAATATAATATCAGTTAGTCCTTATCATCCTACAGAATATAATATATGTTAGTCCTTATCATCCTACTGAATATAATATCAGTCCTTACCATCCTACAGAATATAATATCATTCCTTACCATCCTACAGAATATAATATTCCTTACCATCCTACAGAATATAATATCAGTCCTTACCATCCTACAGAATATAATATCAGTCCTTACCATCCTACAGAATATAATATCAGTCCTTACCATCCTACAGAATATAATATCAGTTAGTCCTTACCATCCTACAGAATATATTATCAGTCCTTACCATCCAAAAGCATATAATATCAGTTAGTCCTTACCGTCCTACAGAATATAATATCAGTCCTTACCATCCTACAGAATATAATATCAGTTAGTCCTTACCATCCTACAGAATATAATATCAGTTAGTCCTTATCATCCTACAGAATATAATATCAGTTAGTCCTTATCATCTTACAGAATATAATATCAGTTAGTACTTACCATCCTACAGAATATAATATGAGTTAGTCCTTATCATCCTACAGAATATAATATCAGTCCATACCATTCTACAGAATATAATATCAGTCCTTATCATCCTACAGAATATAATATCAGTCAGCCCTTAACATCCTATAGAAGATGATATCAGTCAGTCCTTACCGTCCTACAGAATATAATATCAGTCCTTACCATCCTACAGAATATAATAAAAGTTAGTCCCTACCATCCAAAAGAATATAATATCAGTTAGTCTTTATCATCCTACAGAATATAATATCAGTTGGTCCTTATCATCCTACAGAATATAATATCAGTCCTTACCATCCTACAGAATATATTATCAGTCCTTACCATCATACAGAATATAATATCAGTTAGTCCTTACCATCTCACAGAATATAAAATCAGTCCTTACTATCCTACAGAGTATTGTATCAGTTAGTCCTTACCATCCTACAGAATATAATATCAGTTAGTCCTTACCATCCTACAGAATATAATATCAGTTAGTCCTTACCATCCTACAGAATATAATATCAGTTAGTCCCTACCATCCTACAGAATATAATATCAGTTAGTCTTTATCATCCTACAGAATATATTATCAGTCAGTCCTTACCATCCTACAGAACATAATATCAGTCCTTACCGTCCTACAGAATATAATATCAGTCCTTACCGTCCTACAGAATATAATATCAGTCCATACCATCCTAAAGAATATAATATCAGTTAGTCCTTACCATCCTACAGAATATAAAATTAGTCCTTACTATCCTACAGAGTATAGTATCAGTTAGTCCTTACCATCCTACAGAATATAATATCAGTTAGTCCTTACCATCCTACAGAATATAATATCAGTTAGTCCTTACCATCCTACAGAATATAATATCAGTCAGTCCTTACCGTCTTACAGAATATAATATCAGTACTTACCGTCTTACAGAATATAATATCAGTCCTTACCACCCTACAGAATATAATATCAGTTAGTCCTTACCATCCTACAGAATATAATATCAGTTAGTCTTTATCATCCTACAGAATATAATATCAGTTAGTCCTTATCATCCTACGGAATATAATATCAGTCCTTACCATCCTACAGAATATATTATCAGTCTTTACCATCCTACAGAATATAATATCAGTTAGTCCTTACCAACCTACAGAAGATAATATCAGTCAGTCCTTACCATCCTACGGAATATGTTATCAGTCCTTACCATCCTACAGAATATAATATCAGTCAGTCCTTACCATCCTACAGAATATAATATCAGTTAGTCCTTACCATCCTACATAATATAATATCAGTCAGTCCTTACCATCCTACAGAACATAATATCAGTCCTTACTGTCCTACAGAATATAATATCAGTCCTTACCGTCCTACAGAATATAATATCAGTCCATACCATCCTAAAGAATATAATATCAGTTAGTCCTTACCATCCTGCAGAATATAATATCAGTCAGACCTTACCATCCTACAGAATATAATATCAGTTAGTCCTTACCATCCTACAGAATATAACATCAGTTAGTCCTTACCATCCTACAGAATATAATATCAGTTAGTCCTTACCATCCTACAGAATATAATATCAGTCCTTAACATCCTACAGAATATATTATCAGTCCTTACCATCCTACAGCATATAATATCAGTTAGTCCTTACCGTCCTACAGAATATAATATCAGTCCTTACCATCCTACAGAATATAATATCAGTCCTTACCATCCTACAGAATATAATATCAGTTAGTCCCTACCATCCTACAGAATATAATATCAGTTAGTCTTTATCATCCTACAGAATATAATATCAGTTGGTCCTTATCATCCTACAGAATATAATATCAGTCCTTACCATCCTACAGAATATATTATCAGTCCTTACCATCCTACAGAATATAATATCAGTTAGTCCTTACCATCTCACAGAATATAAAATCAGTCCTTACTATCCTACAGAGTATTGTATCAGTTAGTCCATACCATCCTACAGAATATAATATCAGTTAGTCCTTACCATCCTACAGAATATAATATCAGTTAGTCCTTACCATCCTACAGAATATAATATCAGTTAGTCCCTACCATCCTACAGAATATAATATCAGTTAGTCTTTATCATCCTACAGAATATATTATCAGTCAGTCCTTACCATCCTACAGAACATAATATCAGTCCTTACCGTCCTACAGAATATAATATCAGTCCTTACCGTCCTACAGAAAATAATATCAGTCCATACCATCGTAAAGAATATAATATCAGTTAGTCCTTACCATCCTACAGAATATAAAATCAGTCCTTACTATCCTACAGAGTATAGTATCAGTTAGTCCTTACCATCCTACAGAATATAATATCAGTTAGTCCTTACCATCCTACAGAATATAATATCAGTTAGTCCTTACCATCCTACAGAATATAATATCAGTCAGTCCTTACCGTCTTACAGAATATAATATCAGTCCTTACCGTCTTACAGAATATAATATCAGTCCTTACCACCCTACAGAATATATTATCAGTCCTTACCATCCTACAGAATATAATATCAGTTAGTCCTTACCATCTCACAGAATATAAAATCAGTCCTTACTATCCTACAGAGTATTGTATCAGTTAGTCCTTACCATCCTACAGAATATAATATCAGTTAGTCCTTACCATCCTACAGAATATAATATCAGTTAGTCCTTACCATCCTACAGAATATAATATCAGTTAGTCCCTACCATCCTACAGAATATAATATCAGTTAGTCTTTATCATCCTACAGAATATATTATCAGTCAGTCCTTACCATCCTACAGAACATAATATCAGTCCTTACCGTCCTACAGAATATAATATCAGTCCTTACCGTCCTACAGAATATAATATCAGTCCATACCATCGTAAAGAATATAATATCAGTTAGTCCTTACCATCCTACAGAATATAAAATCAGTCCTTACTATCCTACAGAGTATAGTATCAGTTAGTCCTTACCATCCTACAGAATATAATATCAGTTAGTCCTTACCATCCTACAGAATATAATATCAGTTAGTCCTTACCATCCTACAGAATATAATATCAGTCAGTCCTTACCGTCTTACAGAATATAATATCAGTCCTTACCGTCTTACAGAATATAATATCAGTCCTTACCACCCTACAGAATATAATATCAGTTAGTCCTTACCATCCTACAGAATTTAATATCAGTCCTTACCATCCTACAGAATATAATATCAGTCCTTACCGTCTTACAGAATATAATATCAGTCCTTACCATCCTACAGAATATAATATCAGTCAGTCCTTACCATCCTACAGAATATATTATCAGTCAGTCCTTACCATACTAAAGAATATAATATCAGTTAGTCCTTATCATCCTACAGAATATAATATCAGTTAGTCCTTACCATCCTACGGAATATAATATCAGTCCTTACCATCCTACAGAATATAATATCAGTTAGTCCTTACCATCCTACAGAATATAATATCAATCCTTACCATCCTACAGAATATAATATCAGTTAGTCCTTACCATCCTACAGCATATAATATCAGTTAGTCCTTAACGTCCTACAGAATATAATATCAGTCCTTACCATCCTACAGAATATAATATCAGTTAGTCCTTACCATCCTACAGAATATAATATCAGTCCTTACTATCCTACAGAGTATAGTATCAGTTAGTCCTTACCATCCTACATAATATAATATCAGTACTCACCATCCTACAGAATATGATATCAGTTAGTCCTTACCATCCTACAGAATATAATATCAGTCCTTACCATCCTATAGAATATAATATCAGTCAGTCCTTACCGTCTTTCAGAATATAATATCAATCCTTACCACCCTACAGAATATAATATCAGTTAGTCCTTACCATCCTGCAGAATATAATATCAGTCCTTACCATCCTACAGAATATAATATCAGTCAGTCCTTACCATCCTACAGAATATAATATCAGTCAGTCCTTACCATCCTACAGAATATAATATCAGTCAGTCCTTACCATCCTACAGAATGGGAAATACAGACATGTAACACACATATCTTGCTTAAGCAAAAGGCACGAGAGGGTGTGGTATATTGCCAATATACCACGGCTAAGGGCTGTTCTTATGCACGACGCAACGCGGAGTGCCTGGATACAGCCTTTAGCCGTGGTATATTGGTCATATACCCCAAACCCCCGAGGTGCTTTGCTATTATAAACTGGTTACCACCGTAATTAGAGCAGTAAAATAAATGTTTTGTCATACATACTGTCTGTTATACCACAGCTGTCAGACAATCAGCATTCAGGGCTCGAACCACCCAGTTTATAATGTCTGATATACTACGACTGTCAGTCAATCAGCATCCAGGACTCAAACTCCCAAGTTTATAATCCATTTAAAAAAAATACAGAACTATACATGGGCTCGTTCCATTTCTGTATGTGACCCCCATTCTTCCAGAAATGACCACTAGTACTTCAGTGTTGACAGATCAGACTGACTGGATAGGTTAAAACCTCTCAGTGTCTTACTGGTAGGCTGTTGTCCTGTAGTAGGTCTCCCAGGATATCTACCAGGGCTTGGAAGGTAGGTCTCTCCCGGGGCTCGCCCTGCCAGCAGGCCAGCATTATACCATAGCTATTAAGAGAGAGACACAGACACACAGCAACATGAAACAGCAAAGAGATATCCTACAGGCCAGCAGGATCCCATAACTACCAGTAGAGATATCCTACAGGCCAGCAGGATCCCATAACTACCAGTAGAGATATCCTACAGGCCAGCAGGATCCCATAACTACCAGCAGAGATGTCCTACAGGCCAGCAGGATCCCATAACGACCAGTAGAGATATCCTACAGGCCAGCAGGATCCCATAACGACCAGTAGAGATATCCTACAGGCCAGCAGGATCCCATAACGACCAGTAGAGATGTCCTACAGGCCAGCAGAGATGTCCTACAGGCCAGCAGGATCCCATAACGACCTGTAGAGATGTCCTACAGGCCAGCAGGATCCCATAACTACCAGTAGAGATGTCCTACAGGCCAGGATGATCCCATAACGACCAGTAGAGATATCCTACAGGCCAGCAGGATCCCATAACGACCAGTAGAGATGTCCTACAGGCCAGCAGAGATGTCCTACAGGCCAGCAGGATCCCATAACTACCAGTAGAGATGTCCTACAGGCCAGCAGGATCCCATAACTACCAGTAGAGATATCCTACAGGCCAGCAGGATCCCATAACAACCTGGAGAGATATCCTACAGGCCAGCAGGATCCCATAACTACCAGCAGAGATGTCCTACAGGCCAGCAGGATCCCATAACGACCAGTAGAGATATCCTACAGGCCAGCAGGATCCCATAATGACCAGTAGAGATATCCTACAGGCCAGCAGGATCCCATAACTACCAGCAGAGATGTCCTACAGGCCAGCAGAGATGTCCTACAGGCCAGCAGGATCCCATAACGACCTGGAGAGATGTCCTACAGGCCAGCAGGATCCCATAACTACCAGTAGAGATATCCTACAGGCCAGCAGGATCCCATAACTACCAGCAGAAATGTCCTACAGGCCAGCAGAGATGTCCTACAGGCCAGCAGGATCCCATAACGAGCTGTAGAGATGTCCTACAGGCCAGCAGGATCCCATAACTACCAGCAGAGATATCCTACAGGCCAGCAGGATCCTATAACTACTGGTAGAGATGTCCTACAGGCCAGCAGGATCCATAACTACCAGCAGAGGGCAGCAGAGACACAAGTAGGGCTGAAGAGTGTTAGAGTGCACTCCACACAGCCACTAGTAGTTCTAGCCACGACAGAGCACAGAGCACACAGTACCTTACATTATTAAGCATGTAGTGTGCTTGGGTTTGCATGAAATATATGCAAGGTAGGTAAGGAGTAAGTGACTCACATATAACTACATATATCTTGTGAATTATTCTCGGATCTGTGTTGACTCACATATAACTACATATATCTTGTGATATATTCTAGGGTCTGTGTTGACTCACATCTCAGGGGAAGCTGTTTCAGGAGCTCTCATCCTGGTTCCATCTTTCAGTCGTTTACAGAAGTCCTCATCGATCTGGACACCGGGGTACGGAGATGCACCTGAGGAGAGTAACACTGGTGTTATCAGAGATAAGTTCTGTCTGTCAGCATGGGTGGCTAACCTAGGGAAGAACAATGTCTCTCACTGCTTAAAGACCTAAATGTCTCACCCAGAGAGAAGATCTCCCAGAGTAGAACACCAAAGGACCAGACGTCAGACTGGCTGGTGTAGACCTTGTCAAAGATACTCTCTGGAGCCATCCACTTCAGTGGCAGACGGGCCTGCAGAGAGAGAAAGAGAGAAAGAGAGAGAGAAAGAGAGAGAGAAAGAGAAAGAGAAAGAGAAAGAGAAAGAGAAAGAGAAAGAGAAAGAGAAAGAGAAAGAGAGAGAGAGAGAGAGAGAGAGAGAGAGAGAGAGAGAGAGAGAGAGAGAGAGAGAGAGAGAGAGAGAGAAAGAGAAAGAGAAAGAGAAAGAGAAAGAGAGAGAGAGAGAGAGAGAGAGAGAGAGAGAGAGAGAGAGAGAGAGAGAGAGAGAGAGAGAACAGAGACACAGAGAGAGAGAATTTAATCAGCCATACACTCTTAGAATAAA
Source organism: Salmo trutta (assembly GCF_901001165.1). Classification (NCBI taxonomy): domain Eukaryota; kingdom Metazoa; phylum Chordata; class Actinopteri; order Salmoniformes; family Salmonidae; genus Salmo; species Salmo trutta. The sequence goes on along the minus strand of NW_021823338.1, from coordinate 35,098 downwards.
GGGTTCCAGAAGGATCCTTCGGCCGACCCCACAGTAGAACCCTTTTGTGTTCCATGTAGAACCGTCTATGGAAAGGGTTCTACGTGGAACCCAAAAATGTTCTTTCTACATGGAAACCAAATAGGTTCCACCAGGAAAGAAAAATGTCTTCAAAGGTTTCTCCTATGGGGACAGCCGATGAACCCTTTTAGGTTCTAGATAGCACCTTTTAGGCTCTTGATAGCACCTTTTAGGCTCTAGATAGCACCTTTATGGTTATACGAGTCTAGTGGATGACAACCTAGACATACTGCTCCTCCGGTGACAGAGATTTGAATTTGCCGTTGGCCCTGATATAACTACCCCAAGATTTTCCCCTGAGGTGTGTGTCTTACGTTGCCTTTCCTGACGTAGTCGGGGTCTTTGTAGATGTCTCTAGCCAGGCCGAAGTCACAGATCTTCACCACGTTGTTCTCTGACAGTAGAATGTTCCTCGCTGCAAGGTCCCTGTGGATACACTGCCGAAACACACACACACACACACACGGATGCAACTCCTCCAACATACTGAGCTCCTTACTACCTGAGACACAGTAGGAGGGGGGAGCTTTACTATCACGACATAGTGGGAGGGAGGAGCTTTACTATCACGACATAGTGGGAGGGAGGAGCTTTACTATCACGACATAGTGGGAGGGAGGGGCTTTACTATCATGACATAGTGGAGGGAGGACATTTACTATCACAACATAGTGGGGGGGTGAGCTTTACTATCACGCCATAGTGGAGGGAGGAGCTTTACTATCACGACATAGTGGGAGGGGGGCTTTACTGTCACGACATAGTGGAGGGATGACCTTTACTATTACGACATAGTGGAGGGAGGAGCTTTGCTATCACGACACAGTGGAGGGCGGAGCTTTATTAACACAAGACAGTGGAGGGAGGAGCTTCATTATCATCTCTACATCTCATTGTGGTTCCATTTTAGTCTCTAGTCTTGACACACAGTGGGCCGCATCCCAGATTTAGGCTATTCATGGGTTCTCTGTTGAGCATGTGTCGCGGACTGCAGCAGAGACTATTTCTGTTTATTGCTATTAGATTATTGAGGAGTTTGCAGTCGGCAACCCATCAAGCATGGGAGAGTGTGGAGGAGTGCGACAGAGAATTCTTTATTTTTCCCATCAAGAGTGAACCATGTTTTATAACAAAGCTGCTTATCTATTTACCTCTGTTTCTACCAGTCAGTAGTGCAGTAAACTACAGCAGATTATCCATTATACTGTGATGTCACAGGCAGTAGGCTACACCAGATTATCCATACAACATTAGTCCTCTTTTACATAGATTTTAGTCTTCTTTCATACAGAGGTCCTAGCCCTCTTTTAAAACCCTATAGGACGGTACGTTTGAAGTGGTAAAAAAAAACACAAGCCCTGCTCCGAGCACAAAGCCTCCCTGCCCTGCTCCGAGCACAAAGCCTCCCTGCCCTGCTCCGAGCACACAAGGCCTCCCTGCCCTGCTCCGAGCACAAGGCCTCCCTGCCCTGCTCCCAGCACAAGGCCTCCCTGCCCTGCTCCCAGCACAAGGCCTCCCTGCCCTGCTCCCAGCACAAGGCCTTCCTGCCCTGCTCCCAGCACAAGGCCTCCCTGCCCTGCTCCGAGCACAAGGCCTCCATGAAGAACAAACGGTAGATTTCTTGCAGACCTTGCTAGAAGGAGAGGCCAAACGCCAGATACAGTTATTCGATTTTAAAGACACAGATACAACTGCTTAAATCTTAGTTAAACTTCAAGAACTATATGGCGAGCGTGCATCACCGGCTAACCTGTGAATTACATTTCCCCATAAACAGGCTGTCAGAGAACAGGTGGGGGGGGGGCTTCCTCTGGTGATTACAGGAAGCATTCCAAAAGTGGAAAACTGCAAAGCCTGATGGTTCAGCCAGCAAGGTTGACACATTGCATGACCAGGTGATCATGGCTCTGCAACCAGGCGCTATAAAAAAAAGACCTCCAACGCCAGATACGTCAAGAACTCCAAATGTAGTTTTCCTTACTTTTACAGGACGTAAAGCAGCTGGAAGGTGAAGAGGGGAACATACAGAGTGAAGGCTTGGCCAGGCGAGTGACTGTAGAAGAACCCCCTCTACAAGACGCTGCTGCTCAGTTGAAGAAACAGACACACAGAGTTCCTAAATCATAGGAAGTCATTACGGGAGGAACTAATGCTGAAGGAGCAGCAACCCATCCAACAACCCTAGAATTATTCCATGAACAAAAGGGACATGGTCGTTTTCAGAAGCAGCTAAGCTGGGTTGGCCAAGGTCGCCCCCATCTGTCTTCACTGTGGAGAGGGAGGCCAAATGCGCAGAGAACGCCCACAACTGCAAGCGCCAAAGCAGCCGTTAAACCGGAACGCCTGTCCACTTTACGGCGAGTGGACGGGATGAGTACTGAAAGCAGAATGAGTCAATAAAGCCCTTTTTAATAGGGGAATATCCTTAGGTGGGGGTTATTGCAGGGGGAATCGCTGTGCCTTGTCTTCTAGACTCTGGGTACCAGGTGACCATGTTTAGTTAATCCTTTTTTCAAGGACAATTCAAACACTAGCAGCCTGGGCGGAAAGAAGTATTAGAATGGCTAGCCTTAAAAGGGGGATTAGAATGGCTAGCCTTAAAAGAAGGATTAGAATGGCTAGCCTTAAAAGGAGGATTAGAATGGCTAACCTTAAAAGGAGGATTAGAATGGCTAGCCTTAAAAGAAGGATTAGAATGGCTAGCCTTAAAAGGAGGATTAGAATGGCTAACCTTAAAAGGAGGATTAGAATGGCTAGCCTTAAAAGGAGGATTAGAATGCCTAGCCATAAAAGAAGGAGTAGAATGGCTAGCCTTAAAAGCTGCTAAAGGACTTTAATACCCTTATGTTGGGTATGTAGTGCTGGACTTCCTGTGTAATACTGACCCAGCAACGGCCCGACTCACCCAGCAACAGCCAGTACGTATACCCCTGAAACATATCCCAGAGCCTCCTGGTCAGATGGACTACTGTGGTGGAGAGACTCCTGGTCAGATGGACTACTGTGGTGGAGAGACTCCTGGTCAGATGGACTACTGTGGTGGAGGTCCTCCTGGTCAGATGGACTACTGTGGTGGAGGTCCTCCTGGTCAGATGGACTACTGTGGTGGACAGACTGCTGGTCAGATGGACTACTGTGGTGGAGGGCCTCCTGGTCAGATGGACTACTGTGGTGGAGGGCCTCCTGGTCAGATGGACTACTGTGGTGGAGGGCTTCCTGGTCAGATGGACTACTGTGGTGGAGGGCCTCCTGGTCAGATGGACTACTGTGGTGGAGAGCCTCCTGGTCAGATGGACTACCGTGGTGGAAGGCCTCCTGGTCAGATGGACTACTGTAGTGGACAAACTGCTGGTCAGATGGACTACTGTGGTGGAGAGCCTGGATACAGAGACTGAGTTGAGTGGGAGGTACACATGCTGTAGCCTGGGTGCACAACAGATTCCAGTAGGTCTACAACCCCCAACCTTAAACCAAATTCCACAATGGTGCCCCTAAGCAAAAGTATGTCAAGTTGATAACCAACAAATACAGTCCCCACAGGTTGATTTGCAGGAACTGTCAGAGGACGTGCTCGAAGTTGCACTGAAACGTTGAAGGATGGGAAAGCTGTGTTCCAGAGGCTCTTGGAAACATTCCACACTGTGAAGAACTTGCCCCAGAGCGACAAGCCAAAGTGGACCAACTTGTACAGAAATGGCATTGCATTTTCTTCCTAGAAAATAAGGGAAAGCCGCACACTCTAAGAGCTTAGATGCAAAAATGTAATAACCTAATAACCAACGTTTCGACAGCAAAGCTGTCTTCATCAGGGTATCATCACAAACACTGCGAGATGAGTCATTTATATAGTGTCAAGAGACACACAGGTGTTTGTAATCATGGCAAGTGTGGCCTAATATCATTGGTTAACTCAAATATTTAAAAAAAATGTCATACAAAGAACATACAAAAAGACAAACAAATGGATAGCATACGATCATAGCATTTGTAGTCTAAAATGTATCTAACAAACGAAATGGCATTGCATTTTCTTCCAGCATGATGAGGACTTTGCGCACACCGATGCAGTTAGACACAATATCCCTACTGGAACTGTGCCACCGTTTCGAGAAAGGGAAAGGTAGCCCCATACCTCCAAGCTTTTACCAAGAACTCAGGTCCTCAGGTCCACCAAACTGGAAGTCTTCCGACTAGCTTGGAAAGACAATACTGTGCAGTATTGAAGAGCCCTCACTGCTGCTCGATCATCCTATTTTTCCAACTGAATTGAGGAAAATAAGAACATTCCAACATTTATTTTTGATACTGTTGCAAGGCTAACTAAAAAGCAGCATTCCCCAAGAGAGGATGGCTTTCACCTCAGCAGTGATACATTCATGAACTTCTTTGACGAAAAGATCATGATCATTAGAAAGCAAATTACGGACTCCTTTTTAAATCTAAGTATTTCTACAAAGCTCAGTTGTCCTGAGTCTGCACAACACTGCCAGGATCTAGGATCAAGGGAGACACTCAAATTGTTTAATCCTATATCTCTTGACACATTCATGAAAATAGTAATGGCCTCTAAACTTTCAAGCTGCATACTGGACCCTATCCAACTAAACTACTGAAAGAGCTGCTTTCTGTGCTTGGCCCTCCTATGTTGAACATAATAAATGGCTTCCTAACCACCGGATGTGTACAAAACTCAATAAAAGTGGCAGTATTAAAGCCTCTCTTGGAAAAGCCAAACCTTGAACCAGAAAATAAAAAACTATCGGCCTATATCAAATCTCCCATTCCTCAAAAAAAAAAAAAAAAAAGCTGTTGCATAGCAACTCACTGCCTTCCTGAAGACAAACCGTGTATACAAAACTCTTCAGTCTGGTTTTAGACCCCATCATAGCACTGAGACTGCACTCATAAAGGTGGTAAATTAGCTTTATACCACACCATGTGTGGTTCATGTGGTTCTGGGAAACTGGCCCAGTACAGTATGTATTACTATATATTATACAGCTTGTTCTCTATAATCTGTGTGTGGTTTCTGGGGCGATGGGTTTTTAGGATGACATTTTCTGGGGCAATGGGTTTTTAGGGAGAAATCCTCTGGGGCGATGGGTTTTTAGTATTAAATCTTCTGGGGCGATGGGTTTTTAGGGAGACATATTCTGGGCGATGGGTTTTTAGGGAGACATATTCTGGGCGATGGGTTTTTAGGGAGAAATCTTCTGGGGTGATGGGTTTTTAGGGAGAAATCTTCTGGGGCGATGGGTTTTTAGGGAGAAATCTTCTGGGGCGATGGGTTTTTAGGATTAAATCTTTTGGGGCGATAGGTTTTTAGGATTAAATCTTCTGGAGTGATGGGTTTTTAGGATTAAATCTTCTGGGGCGATGGGTTTTTAGGGAGAAATGTTCTGGGGCGATGGGTTTTTAGGGAGAAATCTTCTGGGCCGATGGGTTTTTAGGGTGAATTGTTTTTGTTTTCTTGGACGATGGGTGTGTGGTTGCTGGAGAGATACCATTCGCGAGGCCAGGAACTCCATTCCTCTGGCCACCTGGAAACTATAGCAGATCAGATCTTCTATAGTGAGAGGAGTCTTCCATAGGTCCTCCACTGGAGGGAGGGAGGGAGGGAGGGAGGGGGAGAGAGAGGGAGAGAAAGGATTTAACTCAGGTATAACTTGTTTTGATTCTACATTCTTGAGGCTCAGATGGAGCTCTTCAGTCAAAAGCTCAAGACTGAACTTTCAGCACTTAAAATCCAATATAGCAATTCACACTACTCACTCTTCTCCCCAGCAGGAGAGGGGCTCTTCTGATTGGACTTGCTGGATGACTGACTCTGGGGGCTGCCAATAGAGGAGGAGGAGGATGTGGAAGGTGGGAGGCGGGCTCTCTGCTCCACTTGTCCCGCCTCTATCATGCGTCTCACCTGGCTCTGAGTCTTAGGCGAGCGGTCCTGAGGAACACGCAGGTACATCGTGCAGGTTACCATCTACACATTGGCCAGGATGTAAATCAGTAACTTTGCGCCATTTAAAGGTAATTTCCGATTTAGACGACCTATGCAGCATTTACCATTAATGTGGTCTCAGTGAACGCGGGACATTGCTTTTAAAAACATGCAATACGAACAAAGCGCAAATTGGATTGAGTCCCGGGGACTTAGTCTATTCCAACAGCCATCGTGTTATAAGAGCCTATGATCTATGATGTTATAATAAACCCTTTTCACCAGCTCTGCAAAAGAACAGTCTTCACACTCACCATCACTTTCCAATGATTTCAGTTGTTTTTCTCAATTGAACAAAACATTCTGTAAATGTTGTATGTAATTGATCCTAGTGTCACCCTGATAAAACAGTTATATTATGTCAAACACATCTGTAGATTACAGACCACGAGTCAGTAACTAACTAAATGCCTCTGAAAACTAAAGACTCAGGACTGGTTTCCTGGACACAGATGAAGTCTAGTCTTGGACTAAGAATCACTATCAATGGTGAATCTCTATGGAGCATGATTTTTTTTTACAACAGAACTCAGCTTATTCTGTATCCAGAAACCAAATTCAGAGTTTCACAAAGTTTACCATGTAAGGTGGAGAGAACTCTCTCTTGGCTCTCAGGTAGTTGAACAGGTTAGGGGTTAAGGGTTAGAGGTTAGCATTAGGTCTTACCCTGTAAGGTAGGAAGAACTCTCTCTTGGCTCTCAGGTAGTTGAACAGGTTAGGGGTTAGGGGTTAGGGGTTAAGGGTTAAGGGTTAAGGGTTAGCATTAGGTCTTACCCTGTAAGGTGGGGAGAACTCTCTCTTGGCTCTCAGGTAGTTGGACAGGTTAGGGGTTAGGGGTTAGGGGTTAAGGGTTAAGGGTTAGCATTAGGTCTTACCCTGTAAGGTAGGAAAAACTCTCTCTTGGCTCTCAGGTAGTTGAACAGGTTAGGGGTTAGATTTTAGGGGTTAGGGTTAGGTCTTACCCTGTAAGGTAGGAAGAACTCTCTCTTGGCTCTCAGGTAGTTGGAGAGGTTCCCATACTTGCAGTACTCCACCACCACCATGAGGGGGGCGTTGGGTTTGGTGCAAGCCCCCAGGAGGTTGACCACGTTAAGATGGTTCCCAATGTGGATCAGAATCTTCAGCTCTGACATCAGAGCCTTGTGGTCACTGGCACACGCTCCCTCTGGACACAGGAGACAGGGAGAGACTAGGTCAGGACACACACATTTAGTTATTTAGCTTTGTTTGGGGACCTTTTATACAGCGGTTGCTGTTTTGATAGACAACTGAGGACATCAACAGGAAACATGGAACATGACACACAAAAACAGGCAGGCAGGCAGGCAGGCAGGCAGGCAGGCAGAGCAGACAGACAGAGCAGACAGACAGAGCAGACAGACAGACAGACAGACAGACAGAGCAGACAGACAGACAGACAGAGCAGACAGACAGACAGAGCAGACAGACAGACAGAGCAGACAGACAGACAGAGCAGACAGACAGAGCAGACAGACAGACCTTTCAACATCTTCACCGCCACAGTGTCCAGGCTGCTGTTCTTGCTGATTCCAAAGATGGAGGCCTCGATGACCTTCCCAAACGCTCCATGACCCAACACCTTCCCTGAGAGAGGGAGGAAACGAGAGAGAGAGAGAGAGAGAGAGAGAGAGAGGAAGTGATAGAGGGAGAGAGAGAGAGAGAGAGAGGGAGGAAGCGAGAGAGAGAGAGGGAGAGAGAGAGAGAGGGAGGAAGCGAGAGAGAGAGAGAGAGGGAGAGAGGGAGAGAGAGAGAGGGAGGAAGCGATAGAGAGAGAGAAAGAGAGAGGGAGGAAGCGAGAGAGAGAGAGAGAGGGAGGAAGCGATAGAGAGAGAGGGAGAGAGGGAGAGAGCGAGAGGGAGAAAGGGAGAGAGGGAGAGAGAGAGAGAGAGGACGCGATAGAGAGGAAGCGATAGAGAGAGAGAGGGAGAGAGAGATATAGAGAGGGAGAGGGAGAGAGACAGAGAGAAAGAGAGAGAGAGAGAGAGAGACAGAGAGAGACCGAGAGAGAGAGAGACAGAGAGAGAGAGCAGAGAATTAGAGAAACCAGATGTGTTTCTAATTCTTAAAGTAAAGACGTTTTGATTTATCTGCTGGTCTGGTTCACTGATCCTAAAGTCCCTCCAGACTGCAACATCTGCTCTCTCTGTTTATTATCTCTGCATAGTAACTTTATCCCTACCTACATGTACAAATTACCTCGACTAACCTGTACACCCGCTCGGTACCGGTACCAGCTGTATATAGCCTCGTTATTGGTGTTACTTTAACTGCATTGTTGGTTAAGGGCTTGTAAGTAATCATTTCACTGTAAGGTCCACACCTGTTGTATTCAACGCATGCGACGAATAACATTTGATTTGATTTAATGAGTCAAATGTAAATGTATTAATAGAAAAAGTTAAAATGTAATAGGATTCTAATTCCAATGTCCACAGGGACAAACAACAGGGTTGTCATCCATCACTCTGGAGGGATCTAGACACTAACCCTTGGGACTGTGTGTGTGTGTGTGTGTGTGTGTGTGTGTGTGTGTGTGTGTGTGTGTTACAGAGCACTGAACAGAGAGTGAACCAGCATCAAACACCATCATCATTACCACTGACTGCTACCCAAACCATCATCATCAGTAGCAGTCTGGGCTCCAGACCCGTTCAACAGGAACAGAGGAAACCAGAATGTAGCATTCATTAGCTTGGTTGATTCTTTTTGCTAACTCATTCATTAGTTCGGTTGATTCTTTTTGCTAACTCATTCATTAGTTTGGTTGATTCTTTTTGCTAACTCATTCATTAGCTTGGTTGATTCTTTTTGCTAACTCATTCATTTCATTCATTCTTCAGTTTGTTTATTCATCCCTCCCTCCCTCCCTCCCTCCCTGCTGGGGTGGCAGGTACCCTAGTGGTTAGAGCATTGGGCCAGTAACTGAAAGGTTGCTGGATCGAATCCCCGAGTTGACAAAGTAAAAATCTGTCGTTCCGCTCCTGAGCAAGGCAGTTAACCCACTGTTCCCTGGGCGCCGAAGATGTGGATGTCAATTAAGGCAGCCCCCCCCTCTCTGATTCAGAGGGGTGGGTTAAAAATATCCCCCTTTATCTATCCCTACATCCCTCCTCTTCTTACCTAGTCGTAGTTTGTCCACAGATATCTCCCACTGGGACGAGTTGTACGAGAGGTATTCAAACTGCTCATCCAGAGGAACCTCCCCTGGGTCCATTATGATGGACAGATAGCCTGTCTTTATATCTGCAGGGTTCACCTGGAGAGAGAGAGAGAGGCTCAGTGAAACATGGCCACATTGATGTTGAACATCTCTGTTGGATGTACGTGTTGAACCAAACATCTCTGTTAGATGTACGTGTTGAACATCTCTGTTAGATGTACGTGTTGAACATCTCTGTTAGATGTACGTGTTGAACATCTCTGTTAGATGTACGTGTTGAACATCTCTGTTAGATGTACGTGTTGAACATCTCTGTTAGATCGTAGACATACGGCCTCTGATATTTCACATTGAGACTTGGGGTATTTGCACCTTGCCTCCTTTCGCCATGTGACTAAAGAGCTGAGGGAGATGTTACAGAGGTGAGGTCAGAGTTCACAGTCACTCTGATTGGAGGAGATCAATGATCTCTTAGAACAGCCTATAGGGAGATCACAGTGCGTGTGTTCTGACCCGTTTGACGTTGCAGAAGATGAGGATGAGTAGAGCACAGAAGAACACAGCGAAGACACCCGTCCCAATCAGAATCACGATCTCCACGTTAGCCCTGTCACCGGAACCTGGTGAGATAAACAACAACAACGTTAGCCCTGTCACCGGAACCTGGTGAGATAAACAACAACAACATTAGCCCTGTCACCGAAACCTGGTGAGATAAACAACAACAACATTAGCCCTGTCACCGGAACCTGGTTAGATAAACAACAACAACATTAGCCCTGTCACCGGAACCTGGTGAGAAAAACAACAACAACAACACTAGCCCTGTCACTGGAACCTGGTGAGATAAACAACAATAACATTAGCCCTGTCACCGGAACCTGGTGAGATAAACAACAATAACATTAGCCCTGTCACCGGAACCTGGTTAGATAAACAACAACAACATTAGCCCTGTCACCGGAACCTGGTGAGAAAAACAACAACAACAACACTAGCCCTGTCACTGGAACCTGGTGAGATAAACAACAATAACATTAGCCCTGTCACCGGAACCTGGTGAGATAAACAACAATAACATTAGCCCTGTCACAGGAACCTCATGAGATAAACAACAATAACATTAGCCCTGTCACCGGAACCTGGAGGGATGAATGGAACATGGAGGGATGAATGGAACCTGGAGGGATGAATGGAACCTGGAGGGATGAGTTCTCAGAGGGGAGGCTATAACCAATTAAATATCAATTTAGTTAATTCAATCATATATCACCAGCTATCCCACTGAAGAATAACCTGAATCATGTATCACCATCTATCCCACTGAATAATAACCTGAATCATATATCGCCATCTATCCCACTGAAAAATAACCTGAATCATGTATCACCATCTAGCCCACTGAAGAATAACCTGAATCATGTTTCACCAGCTAGCCCACTGAAGAATAACTTGAATCATTAATCACCAGCTAGCCCACTGAAGAATAACCTGAATCATATATCACTGTGTATCAGATATCTAATATCTGTTCTCAACGACATTAAGCATTTTGCTGGACCTGCTGGACCATCTATACCATCTGGACCTGCTATACCATCTAGACCCGCTATACCTGCTGGACCTGCTACACCATCTATACCATCTATACCATCTGGACCTGCTATACCATCTGGACCTGCTTTAACATCTGGACCTGCTATACCATCTATACAATCTGGACCCGCTATACCTGCTGGAACTGCTATACCATCTATACAATCTGGACCTGCTATACAATCTGGACCTGCTATACCATCTATACAATCTGGACCTGCTATACCATCTGGACCTGCTATACCATCTATACCATCTGGACCTGCTATACCATCTGGACCTGCTATACCATCTGGACCTGCTATACCATCTATACCATCTGGACCCGCTGGACCTGCTATACCATCTATACCATATATACAATCTGGACCTGCTATACCATCTGGACCTGCTATACCATCTGGACCTGCTATACCATCTATACCATCTGGACCCGCTGGACCTGCTGGACCTGCTATACCATCTATACCATCTGGACCTGCTATACCATCTATACCATCTGGACCCGCTATACCATCTGGACCTGCTATACCATCTATACCATCTGGACCTGCTATACCATCTGGACCTGCTATACCATCTATACCATCTGGACCTGCTGGACCTGCTGGACCTGCTATACCATCTATACCATCTGGACCTGCTATACTATCTGGACCTGCTATACCATCTATACCATCTGGACCTGCTATACCATCTATACCATCTGGACCTGCTGGACCTGCTGGACCTGCTATACCATCTGGACCTGCTATACCATCTATACCATCTGGACCAGCTATACCATCTGGACCTGCTGGACCTGCTATACCATCTGGACCTGCTATACCATCTGGACCTTCTATACCATCTAGACCCGCTGGACCTGCTGGACCTGCTATACCATATATACAATTCAGACCTGCTATACTATCTGGACCTGCTATACCATCTGGACCCGCTATACCATCTATACCACGCAGGTGTGTGTGTATGTGTGTGTGTAATAAGGCTGTGTGTGTGTGTGTTCCTGTCTCACCCAGCACTGTGACGGCAGCGGAGGAGTGTACGCAGCCTCTCTGATTACAGGCGGTGCAGGTGTAGAGACCGGCGTCCTCTTCTCTGATACGCTGGATACTCAAAGTGCTGTTAGCGTTCTGCAGCTGAAGTCCTACACACACACACACACACACACACACACACACACACAACTGTCAATCACTGACACAAACACACATGTAGGCGTGCACTTGCACACACACCACTCTGACAAACACATACACACCACTCTGACAAACACACACACCACTCTGATAAACACACACACACACACACACCACTCTGACAAACACACACACACACACACACACACCACTCTGACAAACACACACACACACACACACACACACCACTCTGACACACACACACAGACACACACCACTCTGACACACACACACAGACACACACCACTCTGACAAACACACACACACACACACAGACACACCACTCTGACAAACCCACAAACACACACACACACACACACACACACCACTCTGACAAACACACACACACACCACTCTGACAAACACACTCACACACACACACACACACACACACACACACGTCAATCACTGACACAAACACACATGTAGGCGTGCACTTGCACACACACCACTCTGACAAACACACACACACACCACTCTGACAAACACACACACACACACACACCACTCTGACAAACACACACACACACACACACACACACCACTTTGACAAACACACACACACACACCACTCTGACAAACACACACACACACCACTCTGACAAACACACACACACACACCACTCTGACACACACACACACACACACACACACACACACACACACACACACACACACACACACACACATACCACTCTGACAAACCCACACACACACACACCACTCTGATAAACACACACACACACACACACCACTCTGACAAACACACACACACACCACTCTGACAAACACACACACCACTCTGACAAACACACACACACACACACACACACCACTCTGACAAACACACACACACACACACACACACCACTCTGACACACACACACAGACACACACACACACACACACACACACCACTCTGACAAACACACACACACACACACAGACACACCACTCTGACAAACCCACACACACACACACACACACACCACTCTGACAAACACACACACACACACACCACTCTGACACTCACACACACACACACACACACACACACACACACACACACACACACACACACCTGTCAATCACTGACACAAACACACACATGTAGGCGTGCACTTGCACACACACCACTCTGACAAACACACACACACACCACTCTGACAAACACACACACACACACCACTCTGATAAACACACACACACACCACTCTGATAAACACACACACACACACACACAAACACACACACCACTCTGACACACACACACACACACACACACACACACACACACACACACACACACCACTCTGACAAACACACACACATACCACTCTGACAAACCCACACACACACACACACACACACCACTCTGACAAACACACACACACCACTCTGACAAACACACACACACACACCACCCTGACAAACACACACACACTCACCTAGCCTTGCTTGTCTGCTAACCTGACAACTACTCAGATTGATCCTACTGTCAGCCCAGCCAATCCTCCTCTCTCCTTCCTTCCTTCCTTCCTTCCTTCCTTCCTTCCTTCCTTCCTTCCTTCCTTCCTTCCTTCCTTCCTTCCTTCCTCCCTCCCTCCTTCCCTCTCTCTCTTCTTCCCTTTCCCCTCCCTCCATCCCTCCCCCCTCCTCCCCCCTCTCTTTCATCTCCCTCTCTACCACTCCATCTCTCATTCTCTCCACATTTCATGTATTTAATGTCTCCAAAGTCCCCAGCTGTCTGTACCCCTGCCAGGCTGTCACTCAATCTGACCCCCTGTCCTCTAATGCCTCAAAGACACTGTGGAAGCTGATGTCTCATGTATTCAGCTACAGGTGTGTGTGTGTGTGTGTGTGTGTGTGTGTGTATATCGTCAATGTGTGTGTGTGTGTGTGTGTGTGTGTGTGTGTGTGTGTGTGTGTGTGTGTGTGTCACTCAGGCGTTAGTGTCCTCCCAGGCATGTGCTGTAGGGTGACATTATCCCTGTGTGATTGACAGGGCTGCTTGAGAACCTACTCCTTTACCCAGACGGAAGAGAAGAGGAGGAAAGAGGAGTAGAAGGAGACACAGGGAGAGAGGGAGACACAGGGAGAGAGGGAGACACGGGGAGAGAGGGAAACAGAGAGAGAGAGAGGTAGACACAGAGAGAGAGGGTGACTCGGGGAGAGAGAGGGAGACACAGGGACAGAGGGAGAGAGGGAGACAAAGGAAGTCACAGAGAGACAAAGGGAGAGAGGGAGAAAGAGAGATAAGAAGACACAGAGAGACACAGGGAGAGAGGGAGAAACAGGGAGTGAGGGAGACAGGGAGAGAGGGGGAGACAGAGAGACACAGGGAGAGAGGGGGAGACAGAGAGACACAGGGAGAGAGAGGGAGACAGGTGGAGAGAAAGGGAGACAGATGGAGAGAGGGAGAGAGGGAGACGCAGGGAGAGAGAGGGAGACAGAGAGAGAGAGACATATGAAACAGAGGGAGAGTGGGAGACGCAGGGAGAGAGAGGGAGACAGAGGGAGACACAGGGAGAGAGAGGGAGACGCAGGGAGAGAGAGGGAGACGCAGGGAGAGAGAGGGAGACGCAGGGAGAGAGAGGGAGACGCAGGGAGAGAGAAGGAGACAGATGTAGACAGAGGGAGAGAGGGAGACACAGGAAGAGAGGGAGACACCGGGAGAAAGAGGGAGACACAGGGAGAGAGGGAGACACAGGGAGAGAGGGAGACACAGGGAGAGAGAGGAAGACACAGGGAGACACAGATAGAGACAGGGAGACACAGATAGAGACAGGGAGACAGAGTGAGACAGAGGTAGACAGAGGGAGAGAGGGAGACACAGGGTGATGCAGGGAGAGAGAAGGAGACAGAGGGAGAGAGGGAGACACAGGGAGAGAGGGAGACACAGGGAGAGAGAGGGAGACAGAGGGAGAGAGAGGGAGACAGAGGGAGAGAGAGGGAGACAGAGGGGGAGAGAGGGAGACGCAGGGAGAGAGAAGGAGACAGAGGGAGACAGACGTAGACAGAGGGAGAGAGGGAGACGCAGGGAGAGAGAGAGAGAGGGAGACGCAGGGAGAGAGGGAGACACAGGGAGAGAGAGGGATTGAGGGAGATAGGGAGACGCAGGGAGAGAGAAGGAGACAGACGTAGACAGAGGGAGACAGAGGGAGACACAGGGAGACAGATCCTCGACTTCGGCGAAGTCATTTACAAAATAGCCTCCAACACTCTACTCAGCAAACTGGATGCAGTCCATCACAGTGCCATCCGTTTTGTCACCAAAGCCCCATATACTACCCACCACTGTGACCTGTATGCTCTAGTAGGCTGGCCTTCGCTACATATTCGTCGCCAAACCCACTGGCTCCAGGTCATCTATAAGTCTTTGCTAGGTAAAGCTCCGCCTTATCTCAGCTCACTGGTCATGATAACAACACCCACCCGTAGCACGCGCTCCAGCAGGTATATCTCACTGATCATCCCCAAAGCCAACACCTCCTTTGGCCGCCTTTCCTTCCAGTTCTCTGCTGCCAATGACTGGAACGAATTGCAAAAATCGCTGAAGTTGGAGACTTATATTTCCCTCACTAACTTTAAACATCAGCTATCTGAGCAGCTAACCGATCGCTGCAGCTGTACATAGTCCATCTGTAAATAGCCCACCCAATCTACCTACCTCATCCCCATATTGTTTTCATTTACTTTCTGCTCTTTTGCAGACCAGTATCTCTACTTGCACATCATCATCTGCTCATCTATCACTCTGGTGTTAATCTGCTAAATTGTAATTACTTCGCTACTATGGCCTATTTATTGCCTTACCTCCTCATGCCATTTGCACACACTCTATATAGACTCTTCTATTATGTTATTGAATGTACGCTTGTTTATCCCATGTGTAACTCTGTGTTGTTGTATGTGCCAAACTGCTTTGCTTTATCTTGGACAAGTCACAGTTGTAAATGAGAACTTGTTCTCAACTAGCCTACCTGGTTAAATAAATCAATACAAATAAAAATGCTCTGGCTAAACACTGTGTGTGTGTGTGTGTGTGTGTGTGTGTGTGTGTGTGTGTGTGTGTGTGTGTGTGTGTGTGTACCTACCTGACATTTGGTGCAGGGGCTGGTTGTCTTTGAACCAGGAGAGGTGTGGTGAAGGAGTTCCCATTACATCACACTCCATCAGGAGAGACTCACTGATGTTCACTGTCTGATTGGTTGGGTTGTGTCTGTACCAGGGGGCTTCTAGAGCTGAGGGGGGGAGGGGGGTAGAATGATAGGAGAGAGAGAAAGAGGAGAGGAGAGGAGAGGAGAGGAGAGGGAGGGAGGGAGATGAAAGGAAATAAATAGTTAATTGCAAAATTGACTAAAGGGCAAAGAGACCAATCTGTGAGGCTGTGGACTGTCAGGAGAGAGAGAAGGGATGGAGGGTGGAGAATAAAGGTGTCTGGACTGGACATGAATGAAGCATTAGTGTGGAAATTAGTGACTAGTGTATGTTAACCCTTTCCTCTAGGGGACTAGTGTGTGTTTAACCCCTTCCTCTGAGGGACTAGTGTGTGTTTAACCCAGTCCTCTTAGGGACTAGTGTATGTTTAACCCCTTCCTCTGAGGAACTAGTGTGTGTTTAACCCCTTCCTCTGAGGGACTAGTGTGTGTTTAACCCCTTCCTCTGAGGGACTAGTGTGTGTTTAACCCCTTCCTCTGAGGGACAAGTGTGTGTTTAACCCCTTCCTCTAGGGGACTAGTGTGTGTTTAACCCCTTCCTCTGAGGGACTAGTGTGTGTTTAACCTCTTCATCTAGGGGACTAGTGTGTGTTTAACCCCTTCGTCTAGGGAACTAGTGTGTGTTTAACCCCTTCCTCTGAGGGACTAGTGTATGTTAACCCCTTCCTCTGAAGGACTAGACTAGTGTATGTTTAACCCCTTCCTCTGAGGGACTTGTGCATGTTAACCTCTTCCTCTAGGGGACTAGTGTATGTTAACCCCTTCCTCGAGGGGACTAGCGTGTGTTAACCCCTTCCTCGAGGGGACTAGTGTATGTTAACCCCTTCCTCTAGGGGACTAGTGTATGTTAACCCCTTCCTCGAGGGGACTAGTGTGTGTTTAACCCCTTCCTGAGGGACTAGTGTATGTTAACCCCTTCCTCCAGGGGACTAGTGTGTGTTTAACCCCTTCGTCTAGGGGACTAGTGTGTGTTTAACCCCTTCCTCTGAGGGACTAGTGTGTGTTTAACCCTCTTCATCTAGGGGACTAGTGTGTGTTTAACCCCTTCCTCTGAGGGACTAGTGTGCGTTTAACCTCTTCATCTAGGGGACTAGTGTATGTTAACCCCTTCCTCCAGGGGACTAGTGTGTGTTTAACCTCTTCGTCTAGGGGACTAGTGTGTGTTTAACCCCTTCCTCTGAGGGACTAGTGTGTGTTTAACCCCTTCCTCTGAGGGACTAGTGTGTGTTTAACCCCTTCCTGAGGGACTAGTGTGTGTTTAACCCCTTCCTGAGGGACTAGTGTGTGTTTAACCCCTTCCTCTGAAGAACTAGTGTGTGTATTTAACCCCTTCTTCTGAGGGACTAGTGTGTGTTTAACCCCTTCCTCTAAGGGACTAGTGTGTGTTTAACCCATTCCTCTGAGGGACTAGTGTATGTTAACCCCTTCCTCTGATGGACTAGTGTGTGTTTAACCCCTTCCTATGAGGGACTAGTGTGTGTTTAACCCCTTCTTCTAGGGGACTAGTGTGTGTTTAACCCCTTCCTCTGAGGGACTAGTGTGTGTTTAACCCCTTCCTCTGAGGGACTAGTGTATGTTAACCCCTTCCTCTAGGGGACTAGTGTATGTTAACCCCTTCCTCTAGGGGACTAGTGTATGTTAACCCCTTCCTCTAGGGGACTAGTGTGTGTTTAACCCCTTCCTCTGAGGGACTAGTGTGTGTTTAACCCCTTCCTCTGAGGGACTAGTGTATGTTAACCCCTTCCTCTAGGGGACTAGTGTATGTTAACCCCTTCCTCTGAGGGACTAGTGTATGTTAACCCCTTCCTCTGAAGGACTAGACTAGTGTATGTTACCCCTTCCTCTAGGGGACTAATGTATGTTAACCCCTTCCTCTGAGGGACTAGTGTATGTTAACCCCTTCCTCTGAGGGACTAGTGTATGTTAACCCCTTCCTCTAGGGGACTAGTGTATGTTAACCCCTTCCTCTGAGGGACTAGTGTATGTTAACCCCTTCCTCTGAGGGACTAGTGTATGTTAACCCCTTCCTCTGAGGGACTAGTGTATGTTAACCCCTTCCTCCAGGGGACTAGTGTGTGTTTAACCCCTTCATCTAGGGGACTAGTGTGTGTTAACCCCTTCCTCTGAGGGACTAGTGTGTGTATTTAACCCCTTCCTCTGAGGGACTAGTGTATGTTGTATGTTAACCCCTTCCTCTGAGGGACTAGTGTATGTTGTATGTTAACCCCTTCCTCTGAGGGACTAGTGTATGTTAACCTCTTCCTCTAGGGGACTAGTGTGTGTTTAACCCCTTCCTCTGAGGGACTAGTGTATGTTAACCCCTTCCTCTGAGGGGACTAGTGTATGTTAACCCCTTCCTCTCAGGGGACTAGTTTGTGTTTAACCCCTTCCTCTGAGGGACTAGTGTGTGTATTTAACCCCTTCCTCTGAGGGACTAGTGTGTGTTTAACCCCTTCCTTTAGGGGACAAGTGTGTGTTTAACCCCTTCGTCTAGGGGACTAGTGTATGTTAACCCCTTCCTCTGAGGGACTAGTGTATGTTAACCCCTTCCTCTAGGGGACTAGTGTATGTTAACCCCTTCCTCTGAGGGACTAGTGTATGTTAACCCCTTTCTCTGAGGGACTAGTGTATGTTTAACCCCTTCCTCTAGGGGACTAGTGTATGTTAACCCCTTCCTCGAGGGGACTAGTGTTTGTTTAACCCTTTCCTCTGAGGGACTAGTGTATGTTAACCCCTTTCTCCAGGGGACTAGTGTGTGTTTAACCCCTTCATCTAGGGGACTAGTGTGTGTTAACCCCTTCCTCTGAGGGACTAGTGTGCGTATTTAACCCCTTCCTCTGAGCGACTAGTGTGCGTATTTAACCCCTTCCTCTGAGGGACTAGTGTATGTTAACCCCTTTCTCCAGGGGACTAGTGTATGTTTAACCCCTTCCTCTAGGGGACTAGTGTATGGTAACCCCTTCCTCGAGGGGACTAGTGTTTGTTTAACCCTTTCCTCTGAGGGACTAGTGTATGTTAACCCCTTTCTCCAGGGGACTAGTGTGTGTTTAACCCCTTCATCTAGGGGACTAGTGTGTGTTAACCCCTTCCTCTGAGGGACTAGTGTGTGTATTTAACCCCTTCCTCTGAGTGACTAGTGTGTGTTTAACCCCTTCCTTTAGGGGACAAGTGTGTGTTTAACCCCTTCGTCTAGGGGACTAGTGTATGTTGTATGTTAACCCCTTCCTCTGAGGGACTAGTGTGTGTTTAACCCCTTCGTCTAGGGGACTAGTGTATGTTGTATGTTAACCCCTTCCTCTAGGGGACTAGTGTGTGTTTAACCCCTTCCTCTGAGGGACTAGTGTATGTTAACCCCTTCCTCTGAGGGGACTAGTGTATGTTAACCCCTTCCTCTCAGGGGACTAGTTTGTGTTTAACCCCTTCCTCTGAGGGACTAGTGTGTGTTTAACCCCTTCCTTTAGGGGACAAGTGTGTGTTTAACCCCTTCGTCTAGGGGACTAGTGTATGTTAACCCCTTCCTCTGTGGGACTAGTGTATGTTAACCCCTTCCTCTGAGGGACTAGTGTATGTTAACCCCTTCCTCTAGGGGACTAGTGTATGTTAACCCCTTCCTCTGAGGGACTAGTGTATGTTAACCCCTTTCTCTGAGGGACTAGTGTATGTTTAACCCCTTCCTCTAGGGGACTAGTGTATGTTAACCCCTTCCTCGAGGGGACTAGTGTTTGTTTAACCCTTTCCTCTGAGGGACTAGTGTATGTTAACCCCTTTCTCCAGGGGACTAGTGTGTGTTTAACCCCTTCATCTAGGGGACTAGTGTGTGTTAACCCCTTCCTCTGAGGGACTAGTGTGCGTATTTAACCCCTTCCTCTGAGCGACTAGTGTGTGTTTAACCCCTTCCTTTAGGGGACAAGTGTGTGTTTAACCCCTTCGTCTAGGGGACTAGTGTATGTTAACCCCTTCCTCTGTGGGACTAGTGTATGTTAACCCCTTCCTCTAGGGAACTAGTGTGTTTTTAACCCCTTCCTCTAGGGGACTAGTGTGTGTTTCTAACCCCTTCCTCTGAGGGACTAGTGTATGTTAACCCCTTCCTCTGAGGGACTAATGTATGTTAACCCCTTCCTCTGAGGGACTAGTGTATGTTAACCCCTTCCTCTGAGGGACTAGTGTATGTTTAACCCCTTCCTCTAGGGGACTAGTGTGTGTTTAATCCCTTCCTCTGAGGGACTAGTGTATGTTTAAAACCAACAGCATCTGTCAGCATGTACTATGTGTGTGTACAATATATATACCTGGCCATTCTACAGCATTACAGTGTGTGTGTTGGTGTGTGAGGCCTACGTTCCTCTGGTGTGTGAGGCCTACGTTCCTCTGTGTGTGTGAGGCCTACGTTCCTCTGTGTGTGTGAGGCCTACGTTCCTCTGTGTGTGTGAGGCCTACGTTCCTCTGTGTGTGTGAGGTCTACGTTCCTCTGTGTGTGTGAGGCCTACCTTCCTCTGGTGTGTGAGGCCTACGTTCCTCTGGTGTGTGAGGCCTACGTTCCTCTGGTGTGTGAGGCCTAAGTTCCTCTGTGTGTGTGTGAGGCCTACGTTCCTAAGGTGTGTAAGGCCTACGTTCCTCTGGTGTGTGAGGCCTACGTTCCTCTGGTGTGTGAGGCCTACGTTCCTCTGGTGTGTGAGGCCTACGTTCCTCTGGTGTGTGAGGCCTACGTTCCTCTGGTGTGTGAAGCCTACGTTCCTCTGGTGTGTGAAGCCTACGTTCCTCTGTGTGTCATTGTATGATTACACTCTTAGAATAAAGGTGCTATCTTGAACCAATAAGGCTTCTCCGCATAGGAGACCCTGTTTGGTTCCAGGTAGAACCCTGTTTGGTTCCATGTAGAACCCTTTCCACTGGGATTTCTACTTGGAACCCAAAAGGGTTCTCCCTTAAACCAAGAAGGGCTCTATCTAGGATCCATAGAGGGTTCTCCGATGGGGACAGTTGTAGAACCCTTTTTTCTAAGAGTGTAGACGTTCCTGTGTGTTTCTCTCCCTCTCGCCTTTAAACGATATGTATTTGCGTAGACAGTGTCTCTCTCCCTCTCACCTTTAACCGATATGTATTTGCGTAGACAGTGTTTCTCTCCGCTCCTCCTATTCTGAACCTCACAGACATAGTTCCCTTCATCCTGTAGCATGATGCTAGCTATAGTCATCTCCAGGACCCAGCTGTTAGACCGCTCCTGATAGGTCAGTTGTCCATCCAGGCGGTCAGCGTACAGGTGGACACTACGACAGTCCAGCTCCAGGGGTTTACCACTCTCATCCTGCAGCGCCTGGAGATATATATATATATATATATATATAAATAAAAGTCAGTCTTACTGTTCTTCCTGTCCTACTATTCTACTAGCTTGGGTCCCAGATCGGTTTTGTGTCGTCTTACCAAAATCCATCAACAAGTTTACAATGGAATTGTCAAGATTTGGGATATTAATTTGACAGTCACAACCAAATTAAACTACTGTAGCATTAAGAACATTCAGTGTGCCATTCTCTCTACCTAGGGGTTCAATCTGTACCAGGTGAGCTGTTACCTGTGGGTCCAGTCTGTACCAGGTGACCTGTTACCTGTGGGTCCAATCTGTACCAGGTGAGTTGTTACCTGTGGGTCCAGTCTGTACCAGGTGAGCTGTTACCTGTGGGTCCAATCTGTACCAGGTGAGTTGTTACCTGTGGGTCCAGTCTGTACCAGGTGACCTGTTACCTGTGGGTCCAATCTGTACCAGGTGAGTTGTTACCTGTGGGTCCAGTCTGTACCAGGTGAGCTGTTACCTGTGGGTCCAGTCTGTACCAGGTGAGCTGTTACCTGTGGGTCCAGTCTGTACCAGGTGAGCTGTTACCTGTGGGTCCAGTCTGTACCAAGTGAGTTGTTACCTGTGGGTCCAGTCTGTACCAGGTGAGCTGTTACCTGTGGGTCCAGTCTGTACCAGGTGAACTGTTACCTGTGGGTCCAGTCTGTACCAGGTGACCTGTTACCTGTGGGTCCAGTCTGTACCAGGTGACCTGTTACCTGTGGGTCCAGTCTGTACCAGGTGAGTTGTTCGTAGGTGTAGTTGTCAGCGATGCAGCTTAGCGACACTTCCTCCTGCTCCAGAGGTTCCTCAGACGGACCCAGCTCTACACTGAACCCTTCTGGGATTGCTGAAGGGGGCAGGGAGGGAGGGTGGCAGGGAGGGAGGGTGGCAGGGAGGGAGGAGGGAGGGGGGGTAGGGAGGGGGGGGATTAGATTATTTTGTTTATGATTTTGAGGGCTCTATGGTTCAAAATGTTTTTTTGTTGTTGTACTACTACACAAACTATTACTACTACTATTACAAAAGGGCAGATCTATTTATTAATGTATATATACTGCATATTACTGTATAGTACTTTGTATGCTAAACCAAGAGAAGGAAAAAAGTTGAAATACTCACTGGTCACATAAAAGTATATCAGCTTTTGGTCTTTACCCACTTTGTTGTCAGCAGAACATTTATACATGACCGATACACTGGCGTTCTGGATCACCAGTCTGCTGACTATCTAGAGAGGAGAGGGAGAGGAGAGGAGAGTATAAACATATAAACGTTTTGCATCACCAGCCTGCTGACTATCTAGAGAGGAAGACAGGTTTCAATACAACATGGCTTCCATACTAAATACATCTGCTCTTACATTGAAAGTGCTGAAGAGGGAAGGGAGATGGGTTCTAAATGTTTTATTATGACAACTGACTGGGACTTTGAACCCTGACCTGGAATCCACACTCAATCAATCCACTAGTATCTACTCTGGCTCTGGTTGTCCTGGTTGATTCCATGCTACTCTGGCTCTGGTTGTCCTGGCTGTCCTGCTTGATTCCATGCTACTCTGGCTCTGGTTATCCTGGCTGTCCTGGTTGATTCCATGCTACTCTGGCTCTGGTTGTCCTGGCTGTCCTGGTTGATTCCATGCTACTGTCGTGTCTTTGGGGTACCATTAAACTGAAGACAGGGTTATCATAACAGTAATGTAGTTTAAATGTTTAGGGTACATTCACCACTATACTTTCCCTTAAGGCCGAAGCCACATGGGGTTCACTCCAGTCAGTAATGGGTTTTACTGAATGTGCTTTGCTAAAGCAGATTTTACTGATTAATCTATTTATGATATATCAAACCTGTATAGGCTATCTGGGAATTAACTTCAATTAACCTGAGAGCATTGCTTCATCTAAGTTAAGTTTGGAAAAAGTGAATCATGTCTCATTGTACATTTTTACATTACATTTTAGTCATTTAGCAGACGCTCTTATCCAGAGCGACTTACAGTAGTGAATGCATACATTTCATTTTCATTTGATACATATTTTTTTTTCATCCTACTTGGCCCCCCGTGGGAATCGAACCCACAACCCTGGTGTTGCAAACACCATGCTCTACCAACTGAGCTACAGGGAAGGCTAGACGCCCAATTGTAGACGCCCAATCAATTTTGGATATTATTTAAAAGATCCACTTGAAAAGGTAAATCTGGCAATTTCACTTGTTAGTTAAAATTGAATGAGACGTCATATCCAGTCAATTGCGATTGTCTGGATATGTTACCGTGCTCCACGTTTGGATTTCCCCTAGAGATGTACTGGCAATTCTTCACCACCAGGTGAAGTACAAAGGTCGGGACTTCCGTCGCGCCAGGCGGAGAGATTAAAACGTGGCACAGGGAGAGGAAATGTTCCCTCTCTGTTAGCTTGCCCGTAATGCTAAGCTATTGCTACTTGGTTCAGGAGTATCCTTCCAAGCATCAAAATAGGGTCCTTTCACTATGGAAAGGGTGGGTTTTCTAGTGACGTCTCACCTTAACCCCCTTCAGCATATTCTGCTAGCGTTTATGCTGACCGGAGCGACACGGTACTTAAATACAGATACGCATACGGTCTGCCCACACTGTCTTAGTGCGGTAGGCAAATTATTTGGCTCGGTTACCGGACAGTTAACTTCTAATTTCTAACCTTACTCTAGAAGTTAATATTGACCGACAGAAATAGTACCGTTTGGCCTAACAGACTAAATCTGGAATTTATCTCTCACTGCTATCGACATAAGACCGGAGCCACTCTAAATAGCTTCTCCCAATGGAAAATACACAATCACTTTGTTTAGATAGCAGGCTGTTTGTACAATTCTGTTCGCACAATTGATATATAGAATTGGACTTTGCTGTGAAATTCTATCTTAGATTCCTCGCACGGGGGCTCCATATATGTCGTGTCTTTGGGGTACCATTAAACTAAAGACATGTTTATCAATTAACTCCCTGTAATTATTATCACACGATTAAACTGATTAATCGTTTAATTGTAATTAACTAGGAGATCGGGGCACCAAGGAAAATATTCAGATTACAAAGTTATAATTTTCCTAATATAACTTTCCTATATTATAATATTATAGTATAGGCCGATTATCTTCTGGTTTAAATGGTGTATTTTACCTCGCGTCCAGTCTCATTCCAAACGTCGTAAATTGTTGTATCTGCACGAACCCAGTCTTTACTAAAATCATCCATACATCAATTGTCTTAAAATCATTTATTTGCTACACTAAGTAATTAACAGAAAACATACAAACAGTAATTATCGTCACAAAGAATTGGTAGAGGAATGTGCCCTTGTGGGCTAAACAGGCAGGTCGGCCTGTTGAACAATGGATCATAAAAGGTCAGCTGTGGCACACAGAGTTCATTAATATTAACAATTGATATGCTAATCCTTTGCACATGAACGCTCACTCATTCGGGAACAATTGCAATCAATATATATTTACGCTCAGGGTGTCCTCGGGATCCTTGTTGGAGAGTTCTGTTCTGTTGGAGAGTTTTGTCCGCGTTCTCTCTCTCTCTCTCTCGGTTAGAATGGATCTTTCAGAGCAACATTCATGAATGTCGTCATAGAATGGATGTTTCGTCAGTCTTCGCGTTCAATTATATAATTTCTAGCTGCAGACTATTAATTAATATCAAAGACTTGTTCTTATTCTGTCGGTCTCGATAGTCTAAAAGTTAACCACGTGGTGTAGTTCACTTTCAGTATAGGAATTGGATGGTCAAACCTACTGGCCAACTCGCCATGGAGTGGAGGCCTGGTCTGAAGAAAGTAAATCAGGGTATAGTTTTATAGTGAACATGTCACATGACGCCTGGTCCTGTCTGTGTCCCTGCGGGGTGTGCCGATGACTGAGTTAAGCTTGGTACAGAAATACAATTCTATCACATTAACATCAGTACATAGCATCTCAATGTATTACAAATAGCTTTATCCTTATTAATACATTTTATACAACCATGTGGATGCAAGTCTCATTGCTGAGGCTATTATATAAACAGTTTTATGGTAATATGGCTATATTGTCTCTTCTGAGTATCACAAAATTGTACCAAGCGGACCAGCTCGTAGCTGGATTCTTCACCAATCTTCCATACCTTCTCCAGAACACAAATGTCACTCGGTTCCCCAATTCTGTGAGTTGGAAGAATTTCCTGTGTCTCACTCTATGGGCCATGTGGCCAGAGATTCTTCTCTGGAATTTTACCACTCCTTCACACAGGGACTGGGTGGGGGAAGGTAGGTTGGGGAATGGTGCAAGGGGGAGGGGGTCAACTGTCCTCCCTGTACTCAAAGAGGCCAACGTCATGACACTACTCTGGCTCTGGTTGTCCTGGCTGTCCTGGTAGATTCCATGCTACTCTGGCTCTGCTTGTCCTGGCTGTCCTGGTTGATTCCATGCTACTCTGGCTCTGGTTGTCCTGGCTGTCCTGGTTGATTCCATGCTACTCTGGCTCTGGTTGTCCTGGCTGGCCTGGTTGATTCCATGCTACTCTGGCTCTGGTTAACCTGGCTGTCCTGGTTGATTCCATGCTACTCTGGCTCTGGTTAACCTGGTTGTCCTGGTTGATTCCATGCTACTCTGGCTCTGGTTGTCCTGGCTGACCTGCATGATTCCATGCTACTCTGGCTCTGGTTAACCTGGTTGTCCTGGTTGATTCCATGCCACTCTGGCTCTGGTTGTCCTGGCTGGCCTGGTTGATTCCATGCTACTCTGGCTCTTGTTGTCCAGGCTGGCCTGGTTGATTCCATGCCACTCTGGCTCTGGTTGTCCTGGCTGGCCTGGTTGATTCCATGCTACTCTGGCTCTGGTTGTCCTGGCTGGCCTGGTTGATTCCATGCTACTCTGGCTCTGGTTAACCTGGCTGTCCTGGTTGATTCCATGCTACTCTGGCTCTTGTTGTCCTGGTGTGGATGTGTTCTGTTGGTTGATGGTTGATGGTTGATGAGAACACGGTCTCTGTAGACGTTGACGTGACTCAAACCTTTCCCTGCCACTCCATCACAACAGGAACTGATCTCACAGGTGTGACCCACAACAGGACATTTGCTGTGTGTGCGTTTGCATTCGTCTGTGTGTGTGTGTTTGTGTGTGTGTGAGTGTCCATTCGTCTGTGTGTGTTTGTGTGTGTGAGTGTCCATTCGTCTGTGTGTGTGTGTTTGTGTCCGTCCGTCCGTCCGTCCGTCCGTCCGTCCATCCGTGTGTATTCCCATTCCCCTCAGGAAGTGTGCTCAGGAAGAGGGTTCAAAATATTTCTGGTGTGGAAACGGAACACTTGCCCCCTCTTCTCACTGTCACACAGGACACTTAGGTAGAAATACTGTCACACAGTTCACTGTTTGGGACACTTAGGTAGAAACATTCCAGTTCAGGGTTAGGGACACTTAAATAAAGAGTTATTCTGCCGACTAGGCTAAGGGACTATCTTCCTGTTCTATCTCTGAGATACTAAATCATCAATCTATGATTGTAAATTGGTGTACAATTCAGTTTAAAACCGCAAGCAACCAAATAAATCTATTACTTCAAAAATCCTAATTGTAAACTTGATCAAAATGATATCAAATCAAATTGATTTATAAAGCCCTTCTTACATCAGCTGATATCTCAAAGTGCTGTACAGAAACCCAGCCTAAAACCCCAAACAGAAAACAACGCAGGTGTAGAAGCACAGTGGCTAGGTAAAAACTCCCTAGAAAGGAAATAACCTAGGAAGAAACCTAGAGAGGAACCAGGCTCTGATGGGTGGCCAGTCCTCTTCTGGCTGTGCCGGGTGGAGATTATAACAGAAAATGGCCAAGATGATATCCTACAATAATTTAATTACATGGTCATGATTCAACATTTGGATAACATTCAGAAAACATTCAGAAAACATTCAGAAAACATTCAGAAAACATTCAGAAAACATTCAGAAAACATTCAGAAAACATTCAGATAACATTTGTTCTCAGGGAAATGTTGAAATGTTGGTACTGTGAGAGAGATTTAAGCTTCGTCTCTCTGTGTCACGTCCTGACCATAGAAAGCTGTTATTTTCTATGGTAGAGTAGGTCAGGGCGTAACAGGGGGGGTTTTCTATGTTGTCATGTTCTAGTTTTTGTATTTCTATGTTGGCTTGTTCTAGTTTTTGTATTTCTATGTTGGGCTTTGTTTGGGATGATCTCCAATTAGAGGCAGCTGGTCATTGTTGTCTCTATTTGGAGGTAATTTTTAAGTTGGTGTTTGTTCCACCTGGGTTTGTGGGAGATTGAATTTGAGTCCGTGTATGTTTCACCTCTGCGTCACGGTTTGTTGTTTTTTTGTCATTCAGTTTATTTATGTATTGCATAGTTTCACAGAGTAAAAATAAAATGTGGAACGACACACACGCTGCACTTTGGTCCGCTCCTTCCTACGACAGCCGTGTCTCTCTGAGATACTTCATCAGAATGATAGAATGATGTACTAACGCTGTCATGATTAAACATTCAGATAACATTCAGATAACATTCAAAGTATTGTTAAATGGTATAAACTTTTGTGGAGGGAGTGAGAACCAACCTTCTGCCTTCCGTCCACCACTTCGACTGACGTCTCAATGTTTTCCATTTTATTAACGGGGTTCTGCGAGTCCAGGTCCTGCCAGTTCTGACAGTCTGAGACGCTGTCGCTACGCCCTTTACGATCCCTCCGACTCCTACAAAACACAACAACAGAACAACGTAGTCTTTCACCACGGCCCTATGGCACCCTATTCCCTATATAGTGCACTACTTTAGACCAGAGCCCTATGGCACCCTATCCCTTATATAGTGCACTACTTTAGACCAGAGCCCTAAGACACCCTATCCCCTATATAGTGCACTACTTTTAGGGTTGATTGATTGATAGATTTTTTTTTAAGGTAAAACAATTTGTCGAATTTAACAGAACAGGACCAAACAGACAGCACACATCTGGGAACCATCCAATGTTCTGGTCACTTCCAATGTGTTTCCATGGTCGGTAATTTACCAGACTCTCTCATCCATTTACAGTTAGTGCATTCAGCTAAGTAAAGACTACCACACATCACAGCCATTGACTTCCGCATGTTGGTGTTGTGGCATGCAACCAGTATATCTCTCTCTCTCTCTCTCTCTCTCTGGGGCCAAAGCTTCTCTTCCAATATACAGGATATATACATATACTGGCTGACATTCTACTATCTATTGGCTGATGTTACTACTGTTCTACTATCTACTGGCTGATGTTCTACTATCTACTGGCTGATGTTACTACTGTTCTACTATCTACTGGCTGATGTTACTACTGTTCTACTATCTACTGGCTGATGTTACTACTGTTCTACTATCTACTGGCTGATGTTCTACTATCTACTGGCTGATGTTCTACTGTTCTACTATCTACTGGCTGATGTTCTACTATCTACTGGCTGATGTTCTACTATCTACTGGCTGATGTTACTAATGTTCTACTATCTACTGGCTGATGTTACTACTGTTCTACTATCTACTGGCTGATGTTACTACTGTTCTACTATCTACTGGCTGATGTTCTACTATCTACTGGCTGATGTTCTACTATCTACTGGCTGATGTTCTACTATCTACTGGCTGATGTTACTACTGTTCTACTATCTACTGGCTGATGTTCTACTATCTACTGGCTGATGTTCTACTATCTACTGGCTGATGTTACTACTGTTCTACTATCTACTGGCTGATGTTCTACTGGCTGATGTTACTACTGTTCTACTATCTACTGGCTGATGTTCTACTATCTACTGGCTGATGTTACCACTGTTCTACTGTCTACTGGCTGATGTTACTACTGTTCTACCATCTACTGGCTGATGTTACTACTGTTCTACTATCTACTGGCTGATGTTCTACTATCTACTATCTACTGGCTGATGTTCTACTATCTACTGGCTGATGTTCTACTATCTACTGGCTGATGTTACTACTGTTCTACTATCTACTGGCTGATGTTCTACTATCTACTGGCTGATATTACTAATGTTCTACTATCTACTGGCTGATGTTACTACTGTTCTACTATCTACTGGCTGATGTTCTACTATCTACTGGCTGAAGTTCTACTATCTACTGGCTGATGTTACTACTGTTCTACTATCTACTGGCTGATGTTCTACTATCTACTGGCTGATGTTACTACTGTTCTACTATCTACTGGCTGATGTTCTACTGGCTGATGTTACTACTGTTCTACTATCGACTGGCTGATGTTCTACTATCTACTGGCTGATGTTACCACTGTTCTACTGTCTACTGGCTGATGTTACCACTGTTCTACTGTCTACTGGCTGATGTTACTACTGTTCTACCATCTACTGGCTGATGTTACTACTGTTCTACTATCTACTGGCTGTTGTTACTACTGTTCTACTATCTAATGTTCTACTATCTACTGGCTGATGTTACTACTGTTCTACTATCTACTGGCTGATGTTACTACTATCTACTGGCTGATGTTACTACTGTTCTACTATCTACTGGCTGATGTTCTACTGGCTGATGTTACTACTGTTCTACTATCTACTGGCTGATGTTCTACTATCTACTGGCTGATATTACTAATGTTCCACTATCTACTGGCTGATGTTACTACTGTTCTACTATCTACTGGCTGATGTTCTACTATCTACTGGCTGAAGTTCTACTATCTACTGGCTGATGTTACTACTGTTCTACTATCTACTGGCTGGTGTTCTACTATCTACTGGCTGATGTTACTACTGTTCTACTATCTACTGGCTGATGTTCTACTATCTACTGGCTGATGTTCTACTATCTACTGGCTGATGTAACTACTGTTCTACTATCTACTGGCTGATGTTCTACTATCTACTGGCTGATGTTCTACTATCTACTGGCTGATGTTACTACTGTTCTACTATCTACTGGCTGATGTTCTACTGGCTGATGTTACTACTGTTCTACTATCTACTGGCTGATGTTCTACTATCTACTGGCTGATGTTACCACTGTTCTACTGTCTACTGGCTGATGTTACTACTGTATACTGGCTGATGTTACTACTGTTCTACTATCTACTGGCTGATGTTCTACTATCTACTGGCTGATGTTACTACTGTTCTACTATCTACTGGCTGATGTTCTACTATCTACTGGCTGATATTACTAATGTTCTACTATCTACTGGCTGATGTTACTACTGTTCTACTATCTACTGGCTGATGTTCTACTATCTACTGGCTGATGTTCTACTATCTACTGGCTGATGTTACTACTGTTCTACTATCTACTGGCTGATGTTCTACTATCTACTGGCTGATGTTACTACTGTTCTACTATCTACTGGCTGATGTTCTACTGGCTGATGTTACTACTGTTCTACTATCGACTGGCTGATGTTCTACTATCTACTGGCTGATGTTACCACTGTTCTACTGTCTACTGGCTGATGTTACTACTGTTCTACCATCTACTGGCTGTTGTTACTACTGTTCTACTATCTACTGGCTGTTGTTACTACTGTTCTACTATCTACTGGCTGATGTTCTACTATCTACTGGCTGATGTTACTAATGTTCTACTATCTACTGGCTGATGTTACTACTGTTCTACTATCTACTGGCTGATGTTCTACTATCTACTGGCTGATGTTACTACTGTTCTACTATCTACTGGCTGATGTTACTACTATCTACTGGCTGATGTTACTACTGTTCTACTATCTACTGGCTGATGTTCTACTGGCTGATGTTACTACTGTTCTACTATCTAATGGCTGATGTTCTACTATCTACTGGCTGATATTACTAATGTTCCACTATCTACTGGCTGATGTTACTACTGTTCTACTATCTACTGGCTGATGTTCTACTATCTACTGGCTGATGTTCTACTATCTACTGGCTGATGTTACTACTGTTCTACTATCTACTGGCTGATGTTCTACTATCTACTGGCTGATGTTACTACTGTTCTACTATCTACTGGCTGATGTTCTACTATCTACTGGCTGATGTTCTACTATCTACTGGCTGATGTTACTACTGTTCTACTATCTACTGGCTGATGTTCTACTATCTACTGGCTGATATTACTAATGTTCTACTATCTACTGGCTGATGTTACTACTGTTCTACTATCTACTGGCTGATGTTCTACTATCTACTGGCTGATGTTACTACTGTTCTACTATCTACTGGCTGATGTTACTACTGTTCTACTATCTACTGGCTGATGTTCTACTGGCTGATGTTACTACTGTTCTACTATCGACTGGCTGATGTTCTACTATCTACTGGCTGATGTTAGTACTGTTCTACTGGCTGATGTTAGTACTGTTCTACTATCTACTGGCTGACGTTACTACTGTTCTACTATCTACTGGCTGACGTTACTACTGTTCTACTGTCTACTGGCTGATGTTCTACTATCTAATGTTACTACTGTTCTACTATCTACTGGCTGATGTTACTACTGTTCTACTAACTACTGGCTGATGTTCTACTGTTCTACTATCTACTGGCTGATGTTACTACTGTTCTACCATCTACTGGCTGATGTTACTACTGTTCTACTATCTACTGGCTGATGTTCTACTATCTACTGGCTGATGTTACTACTGTTCAAATATCTACTGGCTGATGTTCTACTATCTACTGGCTGATGTACTACTATCTACTGGCTGATGTTACTACTGTTCTACTATCTACTGGCTGATGTTCTACTGGCTGATGTTACTACTGTTCTACTATCTACTGGCTGATGTTCTACTATCTACTGGCTGATATTACTAATGTTCCACTATCTACTGGCTGATGTTACTACTGTTCTACTATCTACTGGCTGATGTTCTACTATCTACTGGCTGATGTTCTACTATCTACTGGCTGATGTTACTACTGTTCTACTATCTACTGGCTGATGTTCTACTATCTACTGGCTGATGTTACTACTGTTCTACTATCTACTGGCTGATGTTCTACTATCTACTGGCTGATGTTCTACTATCTACTGGCTGATGTTCTACTATCTACTGGCTGATGTTCTACTATCTACTGGCTGATGTTACTACTGTTCTACTATCTACTGGCTGATGTTCTACTATCTACTGGCTGATATTACTAATGTTCTACTATCTACTGGCTGATGTTACTACTGTTCTACTATCTACTGGCTGATGTTCTACTATCTACTGGCTGATGTTACTACTGTTCTACTATCTACTGGCTGATGTTCTACTATCTACTGGCTGATGTTACTACTGTTCTACTATCTACTGGCTGATGTTCTACTGGCTGATGTTACTACTGTTCTACTATCTACTGGCTGATGTTCTACTATCTACTGGCTGATGTTACTACTGTTCTACTATCTACTGGCTGATGTTCTACTGGCTGATGTTACTACTGTTCTACTATCGACTGGCTGATGTTCTACTATCTACTGGCTGATGTTAGTACTGTTCTACTGGCTGATGTTAGTACTGTTCTACTATCTACTGGCTGATGTTACTACTGTTCTACTAACTACTGGCTGATGTTCTACTGTTCTACTATCTACTGGCTGATGTTACTACTGTTCTACCATCTACTGGCTGATGTTCTACTGTTCTACTATCTACTGGCTGATGTTACTACTGTTCTACCATCTACTGGCTGATGTTACTACTGTTCTACTATCTACTGGTTGATGTTCTACTATCTACTGGCTGATGTTACTACTGTTCTACTATCTACTGGCTGATGTTCTACTATCTACTGGCTGATGTTACTACCATCTACTGGCTGATGTTACTACTGTTCTACTATCTACTGGCTGATGTTCTACTGGCTGATGTTACTACTGTTCTACTATCTACTGGCTGATGTTCTACTATCTACTGGCTGATATTACTAATGTTCTACTATCTACTGGCTGATGTTACTACTGTTCTACTATCTACTGGCTGATGTTCTACTATCTACTGGCTGATGTTACTACTGTTCTACTATCTACTGGCTGATGTTCTACTGGCTGATGTTACTAGTGTTCTACTATCGACTGGCTGATATCCTACTATCTACTGGCTGATGTTACCACGGTTCTACTGTCTACTGGCTGATGTTACTACTGTTCTACCATCTACTGGCTGATGTTACTACTGTTCTACTATCTACTGGCTGATGTTCTACTATCTACTGGGTGATGTTACTAATGTTCTACTATCTACTGGCTGATGTTACTACTGTTCTACTATCTACTGGCTGATGTTCTACTATCTACTGGCTGATGTTCTACTATATACTGGCTGATGTTACTACTGTTCTACTATCTACTGGCTGATGTTCTACTGGCTGATGTTACTACTGTTCTACTATCTCCTGGCTGATGTTCTACTATCTACTGGCTGATGTTAGTACTGTTCTACTGGCTGATGTTAGTACTGTTCTACTATCTACTGGCTGACGTTACTACTGTTCTACTATCTACTGGCTGATGTTCTACTATCTACTGGCTGATGTTACTACTGTTCTACTATCTACTGGCTGATGTTCTACTATCTACTGGCTGACGGTACTACTGTTCTACTGGCTGATGTTACAACTGTTCTACTATCTACTGGCTGATGTTACTAATGTTCTACTATCTACTGGCTGATGTTACTACTGTTCTGCTATCTACTGGCTGATGTTACCACTGTTCTACTGTCTACTGGCTGATGTTACTACTGTTCTACTAACTACTGGCTGACGTACTACTGTTCTACTATCTACTGGCTGATGTTACTACTGTTCTACCATCTACTGGCTGATGTTACTACTGTTCTACTATCTACTGGCTGATGTTCTACTATCTACTGGCTGATGGTACTACTGTTCTACTGGCTGATGTTACAACTGTTCTACTATCTACTGGCTGATGTTCTACATTCTACTGGCTGATGTTACTACTGTTCTACTATCTACTGGCTGATGTTCTACTATCTACTGGCTGATGTTACTACTGTTCTACTATCTACTGGCTGATGTTCATCTGGCTGATGTTACTACTGTTCTACTATCGACTGGCTGATGTTCTACTATCTACTGGCTGATGTTAGTACTGTTCTACTGGCTGATGTTAGTACTGTTCTACTATCTACTGGCTGATGTTACTACTGTTCTACTAACTACTGGCTGATGTTCTACTGTTTCTACTATCTACTGGCTGATGTTACTACTGTTCTACCATCTACTGGCTGATGTTCTACTGTTCACTACTACTAGGCTGATGTTACTATGTTCTACCATTAACTGGCTGATGTTACTACTGTTCTACTATCTACTGGCTGATGTTCTACTATCTACTGGCTGATGTTACTACTGTTCTACTATCTACTGGCTGATGTTCTACTACCTACTGGCTGATGTTACTACCATCTAGCTGGCTGATGTTACTACTGTTCTACTATCTACTGGCTGATGTTCTACTGGCTGATGTTACTACTGTTCTACTA
>NW_021823337.1:17500-42500 GCF_901001165.1 Salmo trutta | reverse complement strand
ACTGAATTGTACTGTACTGTACTGTATTGTACTGTACTTTACTGTATTGTACTGTATTATACTGTATTGAATTGTACTGTACTGTATTTTACTGTATTAGCTATAGCTATGGTTAGCTATAGAGACTGGTATCCAGGCTATACAGTAGACAGGGAGTGGGTTAGCTATAGAGACTGGTATCCAGGCTATACAGTAGACAGGGAGTGGGTTAGCTATAGAGACTGGTATCCAGGCTATACAGTAGACAGGGAGTGGGTTAGCTATAGAGACTGGTACCCAGGCTATACAGTAGACAGGGAGTGGGTTAGCTATAGAGACTGGTAGCCAGGCTATACAGTAGACAGGGAGTGGGTTAGCTATAGAGACTGGTACCCAGGGCTATACAGTAGACAGGGAGTGGGTTAGCTATAGAGACTGGTACCCAGGCTATACAGTAGACAGGGAGTGGGTTAGCTATAGAGACTGGTATCCAGGCTATACAGTAGACAGGGAGTGGGTTAGCTATAGAGACTGGTATCCAGGCTATACAGTAGACAGGGAGTGGGTTAGCTATAGAGACTGGTAGCCAGGCTATACAGTAGAAAGGGAGTGGGTTAGCTATAGAGACTGGTATCCAGGCTATACAGTAGACAGGGAGTGGGTTAGCTATAGAGACTGGTACCCAGGCTATACAGCAGACAGGGAGTGGGTTAGCTATAGAGACTGGTACCCAGGCTATACAGTAGACAGGGAGTGGGTTTAGCTATAGAGACTGGTATCCAGGCTATACAGCAGACAGGGAGTGGGGTTAGCTATAGAGACTGGTATCCAGGCTATACAGTAGACAGGGAGTGGGTTAGCTATAGAGACTGGTACCCAGGCTATACAGTAGACAGGAAGTGGGTTAGCTATAGAGACTGGTATCCAGGCTATACAGCAGACAGGGAGTGGGTTAGCTATAGAGACTGGTATCCAGGCTATACAGTAGACAGGGAGTGGGTTAGCTATAGAGACTGGTATCCAGGCTATACAGTAGACAGGGAGTGGGTTAGCTATAGAGACTGGTACCCAGGCTATACAGCAGACAGGGAGTGGGTTAGCTATAGAGACTGGTATCCAGGCTATACAGTAGACAGGGAGTGGGTTAGCTATAGAGACTGGTACCCAGGCTATACAGCAGACAGGGAGTGGGTTAGCTATAGAGACTGGTAGCCAGGCTATACAGTAGACAGGGAGTGGGTTAGCTATAGAGACTGGTATCCAGGCTATACAGTAGACAGGGAGTGGGTTAGCTATAGGGACTGGTATCCAGGCTATACAGTAGACAGGGAGTGGGTTAGCTATAGAGACTGGTATCCAGGCTATACAGCAGACAGGGAGTGGGTTAGCTATAGAGACTGGTATCCAGGCTATACAGTAGACAGGGAGTGGGTTAGCTATAGAGACTGGTACCCAGGCTATACAGTAGACAGGGAGTGGGTTAGCTATAGAGACTGGTAGCCAGGCTATACAGTAGACAGGGAGTGGGTTAGCTATAGAGACTGGTATCCAGGCTATACAGTAGACAGGAGTGGGTTATACTGGCTTCACGAGGGAGTAACTTTACACCAGGTTGATTATACTGGCTTCACGAGGGAGTAACTTTTACACCAGGTTGATTTATACTGGCTTCACGAGGGGAGTAACTTTACACCAGGTGATTTATACTGGCTTCACGAGGGAGTAACTTTACACCAGGTTGATTTATACTGGCTTCACGAGGGAGTAACTTTACACCAGGTTGATTTATACTGGCTTCACGAGGGAGTAACTTTACACCAAGTTGATCCTAAATTGGTCAGCAATATTGAAAAACATATTATTATGAGATCTTGCATTTCTTCTCCAGCTTTACAGTAATCGACATTGTGTTGCGTTGTAGTAGAGAGGTTTGCTACTTCATTTGAACAGGTTTTAGAAGATAAATCCGTTATTTTTTTTGCAATAAAATATTTTTTTAAACAAAATCATAGTATTGTATGAACTGAACAGAAGCAAATAATTTCTTGGTAACATTTTAAAAAATAACAACATTTAGGAATTATTTTATGTTTTAATCCCGACAAAAAAACCTTAAATGCATGTATTTTGTCGTAATGGAGGCTGTTAAATCCAATGGAGGTTGTTCCTTATGAGGAGCATCATAATGGCGGACAGTGACATCAGAATAGCGCCCCCTGTCAGTCATCTAGTGAATACATATACAGTGCATTTGGAAAATATTCAGACCCCTTGATGCACATTGTTACGTTACAGCCTTATTCTAAAATGTATTAAATTGTTTTTATTTCCCCTCATCAATGTATACATAATACCCCATAATGACAAAGCAAAAACAGGTTTCAGAAATCTTTGCAAATGTATTAAAAATAAAAGAAACTGAAATAATACATTTACATAAATATTCAGACCCTTTACTCAGTACTTTGTTGAAACACCTTTGGCAGCGATTACAGCCTCGAGTCTTCTTGGGTATGATGCTACAAGCTTGGGACACCTGTATTTGGAGAGTTTCTCCCATTCTTTCAGGTTGGATGGGGAGCGTCGCTGCACAGCTATTTTCAGGTCTCTCCAGAGATGTTCAATCTGGTTCAAGTCCAGGCTCTAGTTGAGCCACTCAAGGACATTCAGAGACTTGTCCTGAAGCCACTCCTGTGTTGTCTTGGCTGTGTGTTTATGGTCATTGTCCTGTTGGAAGGTGAACCTTCGCCCCAGTCTGAGGTCCTGAGCGCTCTGGAGCAGGTTTTCATCAAGAATCTCTGCACTTTGCTCCATTCATCTTTCCCTCAATCCTGACTAGTCTCCCAGTCCCTGCCGCTGAAAAATATCCCCACAGCATGCTGCCACCACCATGCTTCACCGTAGGGATGGTGCCAGGTTTCCTCCAGACGTGACGCTTGGCATTCAGGCCAAAGAGTTCAATCTTGGTTTCATCAGACCAGAGAATCTCAAGGTCTGAGAGTCCTTTAGGTGCTTTTTGTTTTCTTATTTTTTACTAATTGTGTACATAATGTTGCTGCTACCATTTCTTATGACCAAAAAATACCTTCTGGACATCAGAACAGCGATTACTCAACTTGAACTGGAATATTTTTTCTTTAACGAGTCCGGCGCTTAGGATATACTGTTCAATCATTGGAGAAAAAAAAAAATGGGAAAAAAATGGATGACCTACAATCAAGATTATCCAACTGGACATTAAAAACTGTAACATCTTATGTTTCACCGAGTCGTGGCTGAACGACGACACGGATAATAAAGAGCTGGAGGGATTTTCACCGGCTGGACAGTCTGATATTGACGGGTGGTGGAGGTGTGTCTACTTGTCAATAACAGCTGGTGCGCGATGTCTAATATTAAAGTAGTCTCGAGGTATTACTCACCTGAGGTAGAATATCTCATGATAAGCTATAGACCACACTATCTACCAAGATGTCGAGTACCTCATGATAAGCTGTAGACCACACTATCTACCAAGATGTCGAGTACCTCATGATAAGCTGTAGACCACAGTATCTACCAAGAGAGGTATCGTCTATATTATTTGTAGCCGTCTATTTACCATCACAAACCGACGCTGGCACTAAGACCGAACTCAACCAGCTGTATACGGCCATAAACAAACAGGAAAATGCTCATCCAGAAGGGCCGGGGACTTTAACGCAGGGAAACTTAAATCCGTTTTTTCATATTTTCTACCAGCATGTTAAATGTGCAACCAAAGGAAAAAAAACTCTAGACCACCTTTACTCCACACACAGATATGCGTACAAAGATCTCCCTCACCATCTATTTGGCAAATGTGACCATAATTCTATCCTCCTAATTCCTGCTTACAAGAAAAAACTAAAGCAGGAAGTACCAGTGACTCGCTCGATATGGAAGTGGTCAGATGACGCGGATGCTACGCTACAGGACTGTTTGCTGCACAGACTGGAATATGTTCCTGGATTCATCCAATGGCATCGAGGAGTACACCACCTCAGTCATCGGCTTCATTAATAAGTGCATCGACGACGCGAGCTGCCCAGTGAAGGATGGTTATAAGAAATCCCGCTATGCCCTCAGATGAACCATCAAACAAGCAAAGCGTCAATACAGGATTAAGATTGAATCCTACAACACCGGCTCTGACGCTCGTCGGATGTGGCAGGGCTTGAAAACTATTATATGCCTTTAATGCTCGCTTTGAGGCAAGCAACACTGAAGCATGCACGAGAGCACCAGCTGTTCTGGACGACAGTGTGATAACGCTCTCAGTAGCTGATGTGAGCAAGACCTTTAAACAGGTCAACATTCACAAAGCCGCGGGGCCAGATGGATTACCAGGAAGTGTACTCAAAGCATGCGCGGACCAACTGACAAGTGTCTTCACTGACATTTTCAACCTCTTCCTGTCCGAGTCTGTAATACCTACATGTTTCAAGCAGACCACCATAGTTCCTGTGCCCAAGGAAGTGAAGGTAACCTGCCTAAATGATTACCGCTCCATGGAACTCACGGCGGTAGGCATGAAGTGCTTTGAAAGGCTGGTCATGTCTCACATCAACGGTATCCTCCGGGACACCCTAGACCCACTCCAATTCACATACCGCCCCAACAGATCCACAGATTACCCAATCTCAATCGCACTCCACACTGCCCTTTCCCACCTGGACAAAAGGAACACATATGTGAGAATGCTGTTCATTGATTACAGCTCAGTGTTCAACACCATAGTGCCCACAAAGCTCATCACTAAGCTAAGGACCCTGGGACTGAACACCTCCCTCTGTAACTGGATCCTGGACTTCCTTACGGGCCGCCCCCTGGTGGTAAGGGTAGGCAACAACACATCCGCCACGCTGATCCTCAACACGGGCCCCTCAGGGGTGCGTGCTCAGTCCCCTCCTGTACTCCCTGTTCACCCACAACTGCGTGGCCAAGCATGACTCCAACACCATCATTAAGTTTGCTGACGACACAACAGTGGTAGGCCTGATCACCGACAACGATGAGACAGCCTATAGGGAGGAGGTCAGAGACCTGGCAGTGTGGTACCAGGACAACAACCTCTCCCTCAATGTGAGCAAGACAAAGGAGCTGATCGTGGACTACAGGAAAAGGAGGGCCGAACAGGCCCCCATTAACATCAACGGGGCTGTAGTGGAGCGGGTTGAGAGCTTCAAGTTCCTTGGTGTCCACATCACCAACAAACTAACATGGTCCAAACACACCAAGACAGTCGTGAAGAGGGCACGACAAAACCTATTCCCCCTCAGGAGACTGGAATGATTTGGCATGGGTCCTCAGATACTCAAAAAGTTCTACAGCTGCACCATCGAGTGCATCCTGACCGGTTGCATCACCGCCTGGTATGGCAACTGCTCGGCATAAGGCGCTACAGAGGGTGGTGCGTATGGCCCAGTACATCACTGTGGCCAAGTTTCCTGCAATACAGGACCTATATACTAGGTGCTTTCAGAAGAAAGACCCCAAAATTGTCAAAAACTCCAGTCACCCTAGTCAGACTGTTCTCTCTGCTACCACAGGGCAAGCGGTACCGAAGCGCCAAGTCATGGACCAAAAGGCTCCTTAACAGCTTCTACCCCCAAGACATAAGACTGCTGAACACCTAATCTGCTGCTACTCGCTGTTTATTATCTATGCATAGTCACTTTACCCCTACCTACTGTTTATTATCTATGCATAGTCACTTCACCCCTCCCTACATGTACAAATGACCTCGACTAACCTGTACCCCCGCACATTGACTCTGTAACAGTAACCCCCTGTATATAGCCTCGTTATTGTTATTTTTTACTTTAGTTTATTTGGTAAATATTTTCTTAGCTCTTTCTTGAGTTTCTGTTGGTTAAGGGCTTGTTAGTGAGCATTTCACGGTAAGGTCTACACATGTTGTATTCGGCGCATGTGACAAATAAAGTTTGATTTGATATTATTTGAATTTGGTGTTTGTCCCATTTTTGTGAATTCTTGGTTTGGTGAGCAGGACTCCAGACCTCACAACCATAAAAAGCAATGGGTTCTATAACTGATTCAAGTATTTTTTTTTATCCCGATCCTAATTGGTATGTTGAATGTTATGTTCCTTTATGTTTTCTCTGTCTCTCTCCTCTTTCTCAACTTCTGTTCTCCACTGTGTCTATCTCTATGGTTAGCACCACATCCCACAACTGTACCCAGCACTGCAGCTGAGTCACAACCAAAGAAGAAGCTTGGGGAGAATGTTCGAACTTAGGTTCTAAGCTACAACATTGAAACGTAAATAATATACAAAGTAATGAAGAAGAAGACGGTCTGAGAGCTTACCTTGCTTCCATTGCTGTAAAGCTGTCCAAGCAAGACCCAAGATCACAGGTAGACAGGCAGGTAGACAGGCGGGTAGACAGGCGGGAAGACAGACAGGCATGTAGACAGGTAGACAGGCAGGTAGACAGGCAGGTAGACAGACAGGTAGACAGGCAGGTAGACAGACAGGTAGACAGGCAGGTAGACAGGCGGGTAGACAGGCAGACAGATAGACAGGCAGACAGGTATGTAGACAGACAGACAGACAGACAGGTAGACAGGTGGGTAGACAGGCAGGTAGACAGGCAGGTTGACAGGCAGACAGGTAGACAGACAGGTAGACAGACAGGTAGGCAGGCAGACAGGTAGACAGGTAGACAGGCAGACAGGTAGGTAGACAGGCGGGTAGACAGGCAGACAGATAGACAGGCGGGTAGACAGGCAGACAGACAGACAGGTAGACAGGTGGGTAGACAGGCAGGTAAACAGGCAGACAGGTAGACAGGCAGGTAGACAGGCAGACAGACAGACAGACAGACAGACAGACAGACAGACAGGTAGACAGACAGGTAGACAGACAGGTAGGCAGGCAGACAGGTAGACAGGCAGACAGACAGACAGACAGACAGGTAGACAGGCAGGTAGACAGGCAGGTAGACAGGCAGACAGGTAGACAGGCAGGTAGACAGGCAGGTAGACAGGCAGACAGGTAGACAGGCAGGTAGACAGGCAGGTAGACAGGCAGACAGGTAGACAGGCAGGTAGACAGGAAGGTAGACAGGCAGACAGGTAGACAGACAGGTAGACAGACAGGAGAGTGTAAAGGAAATGCACCAGGCAGAGGGAGAAAGGAGAGAAACAGATGAAGGATTGACTAGAGAACAGAAGGACTAGTACTAATTGTAGCCTAAAGGGACAAGCTTTCTGCTGGTTGCAGTTTGGTCTACAATTTCCTGAATGTTTCTTGTTGGTTTAGCCAAAAGGCCCTGTATAACGATAAATTATGAATACATTCTGGATGAGATACTAACTCTCACAAACAACTCAGATGACTGATAACTTTTCTTAATTTAAAGGACCACCTACAATTTCAAATACATGAACTGTATCCTGTGTATGACTCGTTCTATGTACAGTAATACCTGGTTGGAAATACAGCACATGAAGACAGATCACTGAATGATGCAATACTATGTGCAGAGAAATACATGCTTCATTGAATACTATTCATGGTGTGCTGGTCCATCTCATTCTCTGTGGACTAACAAGTCTTACCTTATCGACACACTGAGAATCCTATAGTACTATAGGACATTATCATCTTACCTTATCGACACACTGAGAATACTATAGGACATTATCATCTTACCTTATCGACACACTGAGAATACTATAGGACATTATCATCTTACCTTATCGACACACTGAGAATACTATAGTACATTATCATCTTACCTTATCGACACACTGAGAATACTATAGGACATTATCATCTTACCTTATCAACACACTCGTCGAAGAAGGCCAGACTGGCGTCTTTATCGCTGACGAAGGAACATTCCTCGATGAACCGGATAAACATCTGGGTCCTGATCATCTGGGAGTAGAACTTCTGGTGGGAACGATCCCGGCTCTTTAAGAACCCTGAAGAGCACGACAACCATATGACAACCATATAACAAAAATATAACAACCATATAACAACCATATTACAACCATATGACAACCACACGACAACCATACAACAACCACATGACAACCACATGACAACCACATGACAACCATATAACAACCACATGACAACCACATGACAACCACATGACAACCATATGACAACCATATGACAACCACATAACAACCACATGACAACCACATGACAACCACATGACAACCATATAACAACCACATG
The DNA here is from genome assembly GCF_901001165.1 of Salmo trutta. Taxonomy (NCBI): domain Eukaryota; kingdom Metazoa; phylum Chordata; class Actinopteri; order Salmoniformes; family Salmonidae; genus Salmo; species Salmo trutta. The sequence goes on along the minus strand of NW_021823337.1, from coordinate 34,282 downwards.
ACAACCATATAACAACCATATAACAACCACATGACAACCACATGACAACCATATAACAACCACATGACAACCATATAACAACCACATGACAACCATATAACAACCATATAACAACCACATGACAACCACATGACAACCACATGACAACCATACAACAACCATATAACAATCACATGACAACCATATGACAACCACACGACAACCATATAACAACCATATGACAACCATATAACAACCACATGACAACCACATGACAACCATATAACAACCACATGACAACCACATGACAACCATATAACAACCACATGACAACCACATGACAACCATATAACAACCACATGACAACCACATGACAACCATATGACAACCACATAACAACCACATGACAACGATATAACAACCACATGACAACCACATGACAACCATATAACAACCACATGACAACAACATGACAACCACATGACAACCACATGACAACCATATAACAACCACATGACAACCACATGACAACCATATAACAACCATATAACAACCACATGACAACCACATGACAACCACATGACAACCATATAACAACCACATGACAACCATATAACAACCATATAACAACCACATGACAACCACATGACAACCACATGACAACCACATGACAACCATATAACAACCATATAACAACCACATGACAACCATATAACAACCACATGACAACCATATAACAACCATATAACAACCACATGACAACCATATAACAACCATATAACAACCACATGACAACCACATGACAACCATACAACAACCATATAACAACCACATGACAACCACATGACAACCACATGACAACCATACAACAACCATATAACAACCACATGACAACCATATGACAACCACATGACAACCACATGACAACCATACAACAACCATATAACAACCACATGACAACCATATAACAACCATATAACAACCACATGACAACCATATAACAACCATATAACAACCATATGACAACCATATAACAACCACATGACAACCATACAACAACCATATAACAACCACATGACAACCATATGACAACCACATGACAACCACATGACAACCATACAACAACCATATAACAACCACATGACAACCACATGACAACCATATAACAACCACATGACAACAACATGACAACCACATGACAACCACATGACAACCACATGACAACCACATGACAACCATATAACAACCACATGACAACCACATGACAACCACATGACAACCACATGACAACCACATAACAACCATATAACAACCACATGACAACCATATGACAACCATATAACAACCATATAACAACCATATAACAACCACATGACAACCACATGACAACCACATGACAACCACATGACAACCATATAACAACCACATGACAACAACATGACAACCACATGACAACCACATGACAACCACATGACAACCACATGACAACCATATAACAACCACATGACAACCACATGACAACCACATGACAACCACATGACAACCACATAACAACCATATAAAAACCACATGACAACCACATGACAACCATACAACAACCACATGACAACCATATGACAACCATATAACAACCATATAACAACCATATGACAACCATATAACAACCATATAACAACCATATAACAACCATATAACAACCATATAACAACCATACAACAACCATATAACAACCACATGACAACCACATGACAACCATATAACAACCACATGACAACCACATGACAACCATATAACAACCACATGACAACCATACAACAACCATATAACAACCATATAACAACCACATGACAACCATATAACAACCACATGACAACCATACAACAACCATATAACAACCATATAACAACCACATGACAACCATATAACAACCACTTGACAACCATATGACAACCACATGACAACCACATGACAACCACATGACAACCACATGACAACCACATGACAACCACATGACAACCACATGACAACCACATAACAACCATATAACAACCACATGACAACCACATGGCAACCATACAACAACCACATGACAACCATATGACAACCATATAACAACCATATAACAACCATATGACAACCATATAACAACCATATAACAACCATATAACAACCATATAACAACCATATAACAACCATACAACAACCATATAACAACCACATGACAACCACATGACAACCATATAACAACCACATGACAACCATATAACAACCATATAACAACCATATAACAACCACATGACAACCATATAACAACCACATGACAACCATACAACAACCATATAACAACCATATAACAACCACATGACAACCATATAACAACCACATGACAACCATATGACAACCACATGACAACCACATGACAACCACATGACAACCATATAACAACCACATGACAACCACATGACAACCATATAACAACCACATGACAACCACATGACAACCATATAACAACCATATAACAACCACATGACAACCACATGACAACCATATAACAACCATATAACAACCACATGACAACCATATGACAACCACATGACAACCACATGACAACCACATGACAACCATATAACAACCATATAACAACCACATGACAACCATTTAACAACCATGTTATAATCTCCACCCGGCACAGCCAGAAGAGGACTGGCCACCCCTCATAGCCTGGTTCCTCTCTAGGTTTCTTCCTAGGTTCTGGCCTTTCTAGGGAGTTTTTCCCAGCCACCGTGCTTCTACACCTGCATTGCTTGCTGTTTTGGGGTTTTAGGCTGGGTTTCTGTACAGCACTTTGAGATATCAGCTGATGTAAGAAGGGTTTTATAAATACATTTGATTTGATATGACAACCATATAACAACCATATGACGTTAACATATCTAGCTTAAGAAACAAGGTGAAAATCAATAATTTGCTAGTAACAGATGACATTCATATTCTGACTATCTCTGAAACTCACTTTGATAATACCTTTGATGATACAGTGGTAGCAATACATGGTTATAACATCTACAGAAAATACAGAAATGCCAATAGTGGAGGTGTTGCTGTTTATATTCAGAACCACATTCCTGTAAAGATTAGAGAGGATCTCATGTTAAATACTGTTGAAGTAACATGACTAAACAGCCAAAGATTTTCAAGACTAAAGGTTGGTTTATACTACGGTTGTGTTCGTAAATTTAAATCTGGAGTGCCAGAATGTGCTCTGGGCATTCGTAAACTCAGAGCGTTGTCAGATTGATCGTTACGTAAATTCAGAGCGTTTCGCTCTCGGAGCGCACACCGGACACTCTGGCCGAAAAGTAGGGTTGATCTGAGTGTTCTGACCTAGGAACAGCAGTCAAGCACCCAAGTTAACTGGCTAACGTTGGCTAGTGTCATGACGTTGGCCTGTGGGTAAGGTTTATAACCCCCCCATAAATACCTTTCTCCCTTCCCCTCTCTCTCTGACCCTACTGAAGGACTGGAATAGCCTGTGTTAAATATAGAGAGTCTGGGAACATCAAACAAATGGGGAAAGGAACCATATTTTGGTAATAAAACCAGTTGGAAATATGCTTTGGAACGTAATGAGTATGGATGTCAGTTCCGTTGTCATCTGAGACATTATGACTGATGACAGGACGACATAAACTGTACCTGGGAAAGTATCCACCCTCTAGTTATCAGAGTAACATGGAATTGTTATGCAATTGAAATGTTTGATATTGGAATTGTTTGTTAGGAGATTAAATGTAATTTTAGCTTCCAAATGAGAGAATTGGGTTTTCATAAGGAAAGTGCCCTGCTTGATCAGTGGCCCACCCCTGTGAAGAGGAGGGGTTATAAACGATGAAACACATCCTTCCCCCCTCTCCACTATATAAGCCTTTGACGAAAAGATAACCAGGTTGTTCCAGTACGGGAGGTCTGCAGCCTCTACGTTAGAAGGACACACATGTCAACTAAGCCAACCTCGGCGTGAGCTATGGTATGAACTGGTATGAACTTTGAGCTTATTCACTACAGAAGTGATACTTCCTAGCCGTTGAGTTAGCAGCGGCCTCTGTAGACGTGGGCTAGGAAAGGACGGACGACGGATCCAGTCTAACAGACAGACGAAGATACCACCACGTATCCAATTTACCACCAGAGACATTCTCCCACGGACAGGAAGATCTGTTGGCCAACCCGGCCAGCATCTACGACCAATCTACCGAAGCGTAGCTCAGAGTAAATATTTATTGCATTTTCCTTTCCCAAATGGGCGGTAATTTAGAATGCATAAGATAATGTATTTACGATAGCATAGCTGCTGTTTGTGGTTCCTAAGTCTTCCTGCTCTTTCATTCAAGCCCAACCCCCTTTCCTTTGTGTAACCAGGTTCCGTCCACCGGGACGTTTTCTGTATGACATCATTGGTATTCTGTGTATATGTAATTCTGTGTGATTAGTTTAGGTATTTAGTAAATAAATAATTAAACCCAATTTTGTATTGCTGATTCAACTTGTTAGCCAGGGTTCGTGAAGATAACCAAGAATTTACAACTTTCATTATGAGACTGAAAATAAGATAAGGGTTAATATTGACTGCTATCGATGTAAAATATTACTAAGTATTTTAAGAGTTTATTCGGAAGATAACGGCTCTATAAACGTTCTTCCGTGGTGCCCCGACTTTCTAGTTAATTACATTTACATGATTAGCTCAATCAGGTAATATTAATTACAGAGAAATCATTTTATAAGTTAGCATGTCATATCACTTAATCCGGCATAGCCAAAGACACGACACTAGCTTACTAGCTACTTCCAGACACAAATGAGAGAACAACTCACTCTGATAATTTTACTCTCCCTAGCAGAGCTGGTAAGGTTCTTTTGATGTTACCCAGAGCGTTGGTAACTGCAAATGTGCTGCTAGCAACAATTTAATTAGTTGTTTTTTTTGCCGACGTTTACTAAATTCAACGGGTGTTGAGTGTTTGTAAATTCAGCAGTTATTCCGTGCTCTGGCACACTCAGACGACAGTGCTCTGAAATCGGAGTAGAGAGCCAGAGCGAATTTACCAGCTACGTCTATCGACAGATGTCGCATTCTATTGAACGTGTTAAAGACAACCCACCGTCCTCCATGATGTGGTAATAAAGACAAGATAGTTTAGTGACCAGCTATTTCAAATCAAATCAAATGTATTTAAAAAGGCCTTCTTACATCAGCTGATATCTCAAAGTGCTGTACAGAAACCCAGCCTAAAACCCCAAACAGCAAGCAATGCAGGTGTAGAAGCACCATTTAAACTTGCTATCATGGTGGAATTACCGGCCGAGGGGCACCGACTGATTTTGTTAGTCAGTCTCACTCGGATATCATATTAAAAACTGAAAACATTTCTCTCCGTCCTACGGAAGGATGTGTACAATGGATTTGGGTACGCAGTCCCACGAGCTCATGAGTTACATTTTGTTTGTGGGCCCCACCACCAAAGTTGCCCATCCCTGCACTAAATCACCATACATCATTAGTCACTAAATCACCATACATCATTAGTCACTAAATCACCATTACACTAAATCACCATACATCATTAGTCACTAAATCATCATTACACTAAATCACCATACATCATTAGTCACTAAATCACCATACATCATTAGTCACTAAATCACCATACATCATTAGTCACTAAATTACCATACATCATTAGTCACTAAATCATCATTACACTAAATCACCATACATCATTAGTCACTAAATCATCATTACACTAAATCACCATACATCATTAGTCACTAAATTACCATACATCATTAGTCACTAAATCATCATTACACTAAATCACCATACATCATTAGTCACTAAATCACCATACATCATTAGTCACTAAATTACCATTACACTAAATCACCATACATCATTAGTCACTAAATCATCATTACACTAAATCACCATACATCATTAGTCACTAAATCACCATTACACTAAATCACCATACATCATTAGTCACTAAATTACCATACATCATTCGTCACTAAATCATCATTACACTAAATCACCATACATCATTAGTCACTAAATCACCATTACACTAAATCACCATACATCATTAGTCACTAAATCATCATACATCATTAGTCACTAAATTACCATACATCATTAGTCACTAAATCATCATTAAACTAAATCACCATACATCATTAGTCACTAAATCACCATTACACTAAATCACCATACATCATTAGTCACTAAATCACCATACATCATTAGTCACTAAATTACCATACATCATTAGTCACTAAATTACCATACATCATTAGTCACTAAATCATCATTACACTAAATCACCATACATCATTAGTCACTAAATCATCATTACACTAAATCACCATACATTATTAGTCACTAAATCACCATACATCATTAGTCACTAAATTACCATTACACTAAATCACCATACATCATTAGTCACTAAATCATCATACATCATTAGTCACTAAATTACCATACATCATTAGTCACTAAATCACCATACATCATTAGTCACTAAATCATCATTACACTAAATTACCATACATCATTAGTCACTAAATCACCATTACACTAAATCACCATACATCATTAGTCACTAAATCACCATACATCATTAGTCACTAAATCACCATACATCATTAGTCACTAAATTACCATACATCATTAGTCACTAAATTACCATTACACTAAATCACCATACATCATTAGTCACTAAATCATCATTACACTAAATCACCATACATCATTAGTCACTAAATCAGTTCAGGCCAAGCTCTGCAGGCTCTACTCCAGACCTCATTATTAGGATGGACCAGCTGCAGAGTTAAACTGTGGTCGACTGCAGAGCAACAACAGCCTGTCTACATGTTACTTAACTGTTCCAACGGGAGGAGGAGAGAGCAGAATATTCAGTCACTCTTAGAGGATGAAGCAGAGGTAGAAATTTACTTCCACTGTAGTCTAAGTGTGGCTGGATATTCTCCTGTAGGAATGGTAACAAACTAAAATCAGATGTAAACACACGGCCTGTACTAACCTTGCAAGTCGAACAGCGAGCTTGCGTCCGTGGTCCTTTCGGAAGGGGCCTGCGTGATGGGGAGGAGGTAAGAGCGGTACCCTTTCAATATGGCCGCCATGAACCTAAGGAATGCTTCCTGGATCTGCATCTCTAGCGTGTGGAGGCTCTTCTCTCCGCTCGCCAGGTCTGGGTCACTCGCAGTGGGCTCCATCAGACCGTCCTCGCCGTTGACTTGGCCACCTGGACAATACCGAAGAGAGACAGGTATTAAATAAACTAACCTCAGACACAAACCCCCTTGTTGGACAATAGGACCAGAAATACTGTACATTCTGCTTTTATGTAGTGTTTTCAGTCAGCATTTTTTTTATATTGATGTTTTGCTTTGGCTTTAGTTAGGTAACAACTTTCTTATGAGATAATAAATTCACACAGGTCTATAAAAGGTTACAGAAATGGTAGATGGCATGGTACATCCAAAAGCTTGCCGACCCAAAATTGATAATAATAAGATTGTGGGAGCTGTACTGTTAGATTTCAGTGCAGCCTTTTGATATTATTGACCATAACCTGTTGTTGAAAAAACCATATGTGTTATGGCTTTTCAACCTCTGCCGTATCGTGGATTCAGAGTTATCTATCGAATTGAACTCAAAGGGTTTTCTTCAATGGAAGCTTCTATAATGTCAAACAGGTAAAGTGTGGTGTACCACAGGGCAGCTCTCTAGGCCCTCTACTCTTTTCTATTTTTACCAATGACCTGCCACTGGCATTAAACAAAGCATGTGTGTCCATGTACGCTGATGATTCAACCCTATAGACATCAGCAACCACAGCTATTGAAATCACTGCAACCCTTAACAAAGAGTTGCAGTCTGTTTTGGAATGGGTGGCCAGTAATAAACTGGTCCTGAACATCTCTAAAACTAAGAGCATTGTGTTTGGTACAAATCCTCCCCTAAGTTCTAGACCTCAGCTGAATCTGGTAATGAATGGTGTGGCTGTTGAACAAGTTGAGGAGACTAAATTACTTGTTGTTACCTTAGATTGTAAACTGTCATGGTTAAAACATGTAGATTCAATGGTTGTAAATATCGGGAGAGGTCTGGCCGTAATAAGGAGATGCTCTGCTTTTTGACACCACACTCCACAAAGCAAGTCCTGCAGGCTCTAGTTTTGACAAATCTTGATTATTGTCTAGTCGTGTGGTTCAGTGATGCAAGGAAAGGCCTAGTTAAGCTGCAGCTGGCCCAGAACAGAGCGGCATGTCTTGCTCTTCATTGTAATCAGAGGGCTGATATAAATACTATGTATTCCAGTCTTTCTTGGCTAAGAGTTGAGGAGAGACTGACTGCATCACTTCTTCTTTTTATAAGAAACATTAATGTGTTGAAAATCCTAAATTGTTCGCATAGTCAACTCAGACACAGCTCTGACACACACACTTATCTCACCAGGGGTCTTTTCACAGTCCCCAAATCCAGAACAAATTCAAGAAAGCGTACAGTATTATATAGAGAGCCCTTATTGCATGGAACTCCCTTCCATCTCATATTGCTCAAATAAACAGCAAACCTGGTTTCAAAAAACAGATAAAGCAACACCTTGCGGCACAACGCCTCTCCCCTATTTGAAATAGATAGTTTGTGTATGTATTGATATGTATTCTACGTGTGCCTTTTTAAAAATGTATGAAGTTCTGTCCTTCAGCTGTTCTTGTCTATTAATGTTCTGTGTTATGTCATTCTGTTTCATGTTTTGTGTGGACCCCAGGAAGAGTAGCTGCTGCCTTGGCAACAGGAACTAATGGGGATCCATAATAAACCCCAGGAAGAGTAGCTGCTGCCTTGACAGGAACTAATGGGGATCCAGAATAAACCCCAGGAAGAGTAGCTGCTGCCTTGACAGGAACTAATGGGGATCCATAATAAACCCCAGGAAGAGTAGCTGCTGCCTTGGCAGGAACTAATGGGGATCCATAATAAACCCCAGGAAGAGTAGCTGCTGCCTTGGCAGGAACTAATGGGGATCCATAATAAACACCAGGAAGAGTAGCTGCTGCCTTGACAGGAACTAATGGGGATCCATAATAAACCCCAGGAAGAGTAGCTGCTGCCTTGGCAGGAACTAATGGGGATCCATAATAAACCCCAGGAAGAGTAGCTGCTGCCTTGGCAGGAACTAATGGGGATCCATAATAAACCCCAGGAAGAGTAGCTGCTGCCTTGGCAACAGGAACTAATGTGGATCCATAATAAACCCTAGGAAGAGTAGCTGCTGCCTTGGCAGGAACTAATGGGGATCCATAATAAACCCCAGGAAGAGTAGCTGCTGCCTTGGCAGGAACTAATGGGGATCCATAATAAACCCCAGGAAGAGTAGCTGCTGCCTTGGCAGGAACTAATGGGGATCCATAATAAACCCCAGGAAGAGTAGCTGCTGCCTCAACAGGAACTAATGGGGATCCATAATAAACCCCAGGAAGAGTAGCTGCTGCCTTGGCAACAGGAACTAATGGGGATCCATTATAAACCCCAGGAAGAGTAGCCGCTGCCTTGGCAGGAACTAATGGGGATCCATAATAAACCCCAGGAAGAGAAGCTGCTGCCTTGGCAGGAACTAATGGGGATCCATAATAAACCCCAGGAAGAGTAGCTGCTGCCTTGGCAGGAACTAATGGGGATCCATAATAAACCCCAGGAAGAGTAGCTGCTGCCTTGGCAGGAACTAATGGGGATCCATAATAAAATACAAATACCTGGACCTATACTAGATCAGACATCTGAAGACTTGAAAGAAAACATCACTTCAAGCTTTTCTAGGATTCTACTGGAATCCATCTTTATGTCCCTTCTGTCTCTAATGTGTGTGTGTGTGTGTGTGTGTGTGTGTGTGTGTGTGTGTGTGTGTGTGTGTGTGTGCGTGTGTGTGTGTCTAATTTACGACCAGTAGAGGGTAATAAAACAGAATCGATTGATCTATCCTCTGAAATGTCTAATTTACAATGGGTTGAGATAAACAAGTGCATCTCGGGACTCTCCCCATTTAAATCCTTCATTGACTTCAAAGGGAGACTTGCACAACATTTCTGTTAAATGTATTGATACCTTAAGTCAAAGATACTGCTGAACTAGATTTTACATTTTAGTCATTTAGCAGAAGCTCTTATCCAGAGCGACTTACAGTAGTGAATGCATACATTTCATTCCATACCTTTTTTTTCCTCTTTCTGTGCTGGCCCCCCTTGGGAATCGAACCCACAACCCTGGCGTTGCAAACACCATGCTCTACCAACTGAGCTACAGGGACGGCCCAACTAAATTATAGAAGATGGCTGATTGATGAGAAGTACTGTATATCCACTGGTATGTAAGATGAAACACTGACTGATTTACAATGGGCTGAATCAGAGCACGCAAACGCAGACCTCCAGAGTACATTACTTTATTACGTCAAATGGGAGACTTACGCGGAAATGAAGATAAACTGTTTTTTATCCGTTTCCAGGGCTCACCTTCAGTCAGCTGTTGGTACAGATTACCCAGGGTATTGAGGAGATGTTTGCAGGCTTTCTGTGGTAGTATCTTCCACGTTAGGGCCCTCTTCTCCTCTTTACTGAAAACACAACACAACACAAGAGATTAGGAGACGAGGAGATGAGGAGACGGGGAGATGAGGAGACGAGAAAGAGATAGAAAGACAGCAGGAGGAAGAAGAGATGAGATGGGGGGGAGGGAGGACATCCACACAGGACTGGCAACCCTGACAGCATTAGGATAATATCCACACAGGACTGGCAACCCTGACAGCATTAGGAAGATGTGGAAAGGGGGAGGACATCCACACAGGACTGGCAACCCTGACAGCATTAGGAAGAGATGGAAAGGGGGAGGACATCCACAAAGGACTGGCAACCCTGACAGCATTAGGAAGAGATGGTGGGAGGGAGGACATCCACACAGGACTGGCAACCCTGACAGCATTAGGAAGAGATGGTGGGAGGGAGGGGGAAAGAGAGAGAGAGAGAGAGCGAGAGAGAGAGAGAGAGAACGAGAGAGAGAGAGAGAGAGAGAGAGAGAGAGAGAGGGAGAGAGAGAGAGAGAGAGAGAGAGAGAGAGAGAGGGAGGGAGGACAACAGGAGGAAGAGCTGAAAGGAGGAAGGGAGGGATTTTGATTGCTGTGTTTCATGTCTGAGGGGTTTGGGGATATTGGCTAACTGTTTTGTGTTTTATGTTTAGAGTTTTGTGTTTAGAGTACCTGAGATGTAGTTTCAGCAAAAGTGTGTTAATAACAGTTGGGAAAAAACTGCAATTAAGCACAACATGGAAAATTGTATTGTGATAGTTGAATTTCTGTCCTCTGAAAAGAAAACGGACGATAACATATTTTTCCCTGAGTGAGTCATTATCGTTACACAACAACATGGACAAACCAAAGAGACAAGAGGTTAGGCATGGGAGGTTATGGGAGATTGGTATTGGTAGAGGTCATAGGTCATTAGTGACTGAGGGTGGTCTATCAGGTAACACTGCCTGCAGCATATATAATCTGTCTCCCTACTCATTTCATGATCTCCCTGTCCGAATAACTCGGAAAAACACTAACTGTGACACTGCAAACGTCTGGGGTACGGGTTAGGGTCAGGGTCATAGATAGAGGTCAGGGTTCAGGGCTTACAGATAACTCACTGTTGACACAGCAGACCTCATGGTTAAGGTTCCAGGGGTCAGACTTACTGTAATATGTTGTTGGTGTCCAGGTCGACACAACAGACGTCGGACGGAGGCACGTAGAGGTCAAAGTAACGTGAGTCGACGCCCACGATGAAAGGGCACGGGGCAGAGAGAACATCTGCCAGGGCCAGCGGGCACAGAGGGATGTAGGGGCACGGCCAGTGGAAGGGGAAGATCATCTGGAGGATGTTGGAGACAGACAGGCTGACAGTTAAGTATATTCCAACACTCACCGTCACAGTTGAGATAATGGGATAACTTCACGTAAAATATTTTACATTTTAGCAGACGCTCTTATCCAGAGCGACTTACAGTAGTGAATGCATAAGTTTTCATACTGGTCCCCCGTGGGAATCGAACCCACAACCCTGGCGTTGCAAACACCATGCTCTACCAACTGAGCCACACGGGACCAAGAACCACTTACTGTCCAACTCTGCTTTGGGAGCGAGTTAAAGTTCCCCTTTGGGACTATAAACCCATGCATTTGTTTTGTTTTAAACCCTATATATGAGCATTAGCTGATGTACTGTCGGAGTAGTCCTGGTGCGGACCTTAGTGGCTCAGTGGGTAGAGAGCCTGGTGTTAACCATTTATTTAACTAGGTAAGTCAGTTAAGAACAAATTCTTATTTACAATGATGACCTAGGAACAGTGGGGTTAACTGTCTTGTTCAGGGGCAGAACGACAGATTTTTACCTTGTCAGACTCGGAGATTCAATCTTGCAACCTTTCGGTTACTAATCCAACGCTCTAACCACTAGGCTACCCTGCCGCCCCATAAACCATACCGAGGTTATAGGTTCAATTTCCATGGAGATCACATGCGCACACACACACACACACTCACCGACACCAGGGCCTCCGTAACACTGGTCAGCACGGCCGGTCTGAGAGAGTGGACCAGGATCTTGTGTTCTGTTACAGTCAGAACCAGCAGAGTGGTCGCATTCTTAGGACCCAGGTTAAGGAGCAGCGTGGAGAGGCGGCCACCACTGAGAGAGAGAAGTTAAATTCATAATGGAGAGACGACCACCACTGAGAGAGAGAAGTTAAATTCATAATGGAGAGACGGCCACCACTGAGAGAGAGAAGTTAAATTCATAATGGAGAGACGGCCACCACTGAGAGAGAGAGAAATTAAATTCATAATGGAGAGACGGCCACCACTGAGAGAGAGAGAAGTTCAATTCATAATGGAGGGACGGCCACCACTGAGAGAGAAGTTAAATTCATAATGGAGAGACGGCCACCACTGAGAGAGAGAAGTTAAATTCATAATGGAGAGACGGCCACCACTGAGAGAGAGAAGTTAAATTCATAATGGAGAGACGGCCACCACTGAGAGAGAGAAGTTAAATTCATAATGGAGAGACGACCACCACTGAGAGAGAGAAGTTAAATTCATAATGGAGAGACGGCCACCACTGAGAGAGAGAGAAGTTAAATTCATAATGGAGGGACGGCCACCACTGAGAGAGAGAAGTTAAATTCATAATGGAGAGACGGCCACCACTGAGAGAGAGAAGTTAAATTCATAATGGAGAGACGGCCACCACTGAGAGAGAGAAGTTAAATTCATAATGGAGAGACGGCCACCACTGAGAGAGAGAAGTTAAATTCATAATGGAGAGACGGCCACCACTGAGAGAGAGAAGTTAAATTCATAATGGAGAGGCGGCCACCACTGAGAGAGAGAGAAGTTAAATTCATAATGTGTTGTTCACTGTCTGTCTGTCTGTCTGTCTGTCTGTCTGTCTGTCTGTCTGTCTGTCTGTCTGTCTGTCTGTCTGTCTGTCTGACTAGCTGTCTGTCTCTCTGTCTGTCTCTCTGTCCATCCGTCCGTCTTACCTGAGAGGCAGAGGGGAGGAGACAGGCTGGCTCAGCATCAGACTATCATGTGGAGACAGCTGTAGAGCAAACAGAGAGAGTTTGTACAGGTCGTCAGCAAGAAAAAAAATCGGGTCAGAGTTCAATACTCTACAGTAGCCGTGGCAACACGACCAGATCTCACAGTCAGATTATCAAAATGGTCGAGTCATATCGACGGGGTTTCTACAATGTTTTGGACGGACTCCATCTCACCTGCAGTAGGATTCGTGGTCTCTGGGAGGAGGGGAACGGGACTTTGTGCATGAAGTGGGAGATGTGCCTGTTGGACAGAAAGAGACGTGACAGGTCAGGAAAGACTTCTTTTAGAAAGGTATTGTGACACTGTCCCCAGACGATAATCTGGAAAAAAACGGATAAATCTGACAAACATGAAGGAAAAACTCAACAAGAACACAGTCCAACATAATCACATGTTATATTGGTCGCATAGACATATATTTTGCAGATGTTATCGCTGGTGTAGTGTAATGCTGGGGTTCCCAGCTCCAACAGTGTAATGCTGGTGTTCCCAGCTCCAACAGTATAATGCTGGTGTTCCCAGCTCCAACAGTGTAATGCTGGTGTTCCCAGCTCCAACAGTATAATGCTGGTGTTCCCAGCTCCAACAGTATAATGCTGGTGTTCCCAGCTCCAACAGTGTAATGCTGGTGTTCCCAGCTCCAACAGTGTAATGCTGGTGTTTCCAGCTCCAACAGTGTAATGCTGGTGTTCCCAGCTCCAACAGTATGATGCTGGTGTTCCCAGCTCCAACAGTGTAATGCTGGTGTTCCCAGCTCCAACAGTGTAATGCTGGTGTTTCCAGCTCCAACAGTGTAATGCTGGGGTTCCCAGCTCCAACAGTGTAATGCTGGTGTTCCCAGCTCCAACAGTGTAATGCTGGTGTTCCCAGCTCCAACAGTGTAACGCTGGTGTTCCCAGCTCCAACAGTATAATGCTGGTGTTCCCAGCTCCAACAGTGTAATGCTGGTGTTCCCAGCTCCAACAGTGTAATGCTGGTGTTCCCAGCTCCAACAGTGTAATGCTGGTGTTCCCAGCTCCAACAGTGTAATGCTGGTGTTCCCAGCTCCAACAGTGTAATGTTGGTGTTTCTAGCTCCAACAGTATAATGCTGGTGTTCCCAGCTCCAACAGTGTAATGCTGGTGTTCCCAGCTCCAACAGTGTAATGCTGGTGTTCCCAGCTCCAACAGTGTAATGTTGGTGTTCCCAGCTCCAACAGTGTAATGCTGGTGTTCCCAGCTCCAACAGTGTAATGCTGGTGTTCCCAGCTCCAACAGTGTAATGTTGGTGTTTCTAGCTCCAACAGTATAATGCTGGTGTTCCCAGCTCCAACAGTGTAATGCTGGTGTTCCCAGCTCCAACAGTGTAATGCTGGTGTTCCCAGCTCCAACAGTGTAATGCTGGTGTTCCCAGCTCCAACAGTATAATGCTGGTGTTCCCAGCTCCAACAGTGTAATGCTGGTGTTCCCAGCTCCAACAGTGTAATGCTGGTCTTCCCAGCTCCAACAGTATAATGCTGGTGTTCCCAGCTCCAACAGTGTAATGCTGGTGTTCCCAGCTCCAACAGTGTAATGCTGGTGTTCCCAGCTCCAACAGTGTAATGCTGGTGTTCCCAGCTCCAACAGTATAATGCTGGTGTTCCCAGCTCCAACAGTATAATGCTGGTGTTCCCAGCTCCAACAGTGTAATGCTGGTGTTCCCAGCTCCAACAGTGTAATGCTGGTGTTCCCAGCTCCAACAGTGTAATGCTGGTGTTCCCAGCTCCAACAGTGTAATGTTGGTGTTTCTAGCTCCAACAGTATAATGCTGGTGTTCCCAGCTCCAACAGTGTAATGCTGGTGTTCCCAGCTCCAACAGTGTAATGCTGGTGTTCCCAGCTCCAACAGTGTAATGCTGGTGTTCCAGCTCCAACAGTATAATGCTGGTGTTCCCAGCTCCAACAGTGTAATGCTGGTGTTCCCAGCTCCAACAGTGTAATGCTGGTGTTCCCCAGCTCCAACAGTATAATGCTGGTGTTCCCAGCTCCAACAGTGTAATGCTGGTGTTCCAGCTCCAACAGTGTAATGCTGGTGTTCCCAGCTCCAACAGTGTAATGCTGGTGTTCCCAGCTCCAACAGTATAATGCTGGTGTTCCCAGCTCCAACAGTATAATGCTGGTGTTCCCAGCTCCAACAGTGTAATGCTGGTGTTCCCAGCTCCAACAGTGTAATGCTGGTGTTCCCAGCTCCAACAGTATAATGCTGGTGTTCCCAGCTCCAACAGTGTAATGCTGGTGTTCCCAGCTCCAACAGTGTAATGCTGGTGTTCAGTATGGAGAACGGTTGGGTTTTTCATTGTATTTATCTTTAACCAGATCTATTGTGTTATATTCTACTACATTCACATTTCCATAAACTTCAAAGTGTTTCCTTTCAAATGCTACCAGGCAGTTAGATTTGAGACTGTCATTTTAGGCAAACATTTAAAAAAAGGGCTAATCCTTAAGAGGATGAATTAGTTGTATTAGTAGTTGTATCAGTAGTTGTATCAGTAGTTTTATTAGTTGTATTAGTAGTTGTAGCAGTAGTTGTATTAGTAGTTGTAGCAGTAGTTTTATTAGTTGTATTAGTAGTTGTAGCAGTAGTTGTAGCAGTAGTTGTATCAGTAGTTTTATTAGTTGTATTAGTTGTATTAGTAGTTGTATTAGTAGTTGTAGCAGTAGTTGTAGCAGTAGTTGTATCAGTAGTTTTATTAGTTGTATTAGTTGTATTAGTAGTTGTATTAGTAGTTGTAGCAGTAGTTGTATCAGTAGTTTTATTAGTTGTATTAGTAGTTGTATCAGTAGTTTTATTAGTTGTATTAGTAGTTGTATTAGTTGTATTAGTAGTTGTATTAGTAGTTGTAGCAGTAGTTGTATCAGTAGTTGTATCAGTAGTTGTAGCAGTAGTTGTATCAGTAGTTGTATTAGTAGTTGTATTAGTAGTTGTATTAGTAGTTGTATTAGTTGTATCAGTAGTTGTATTAGTAGTTGTAGTAGTTTTATTAGTAGTTGTATTAGTTGTATCAGTAGTTGTATCAGTAGTTTTATTAGTTGTATTAGTAGTTGTATTAGTTG
>NW_021823337.1:0-12500 GCF_901001165.1 Salmo trutta | reverse complement strand
TAGAGTAGAGTAGAGTAGAGTAGGGTAGAGTAAGTAGAGTAGAGTAGGGTAGTGTAGGTAGAGTAGAGGGTAGAGTAGGGTAGGGTAGAGTAGGGTAGAGTAGAGAGTAGAGTAGAGTAGGTAGAGTAGAGTAGAGTAGAGTAGAGAGAGTAGAGTAGGGTAGAGTAGAGTAGAGTAGAGTAGAGTAGGGTAGAGTAGAGTAGAGTAGAGTAGGGTAGAGTAGGTTAGAGTAGAGTAGAGTAGAGTAGAGTAGAGTAGGGTAGAGTAGAGTAGAGTAGAGTAGAGTAGAGTAGAGAGTAGAGTAGAGTAGAGAGTAGGGTAGAGTAGAGTAGGGTAGAGTAGGGTAGAGTAGAGTAGAGAGTAGGGTAGAGTAGAGTAGGGTAGAGTAGGGTAGAGTAGAGTAGAGTAGAGTAGAGTAGAGTAGGGTAGAGTAGAGTAGGGTAGAGTAGAGTAGGGTAGGGTAGAGTAGAGTAGAGTAGAGTAGGGTAGAGTAGAGTAGAGTAGAGTAGGGTAGAGTAGAGAGTAGAGTAGAGTAGAGTAGAGTAGAGTTGGGTAGAGTAGAGTAGAGTAGAGTAGAGTAGAGTAGTAGTAGAGTAGAGTAGAGTAGCAGTAGAGTAGAGTAGAGAGTAGGGTAGAGTAGAGTAGAGTAGAGTAGAGAAGATAGTAGTAGAGTAGAGTAGAGTAGGGTAGAGTAGAGTAGAGTAGAGTAGAGTAAGTAAGAGTAGAGTAGGGTAGGTGATAGAGTAGAGTAGAGAGTAGAGTAGAGTAAGTAGAGAGTAGAGTAGAGTAGAGAGTAGGGTAGAGTAGAGTAGAGTAGAGTAGAGTAGAGTAGAGTAGAGTAGAGTAGAGTAGAGTAGGGTAAGTAAGAGAGTAGAGTAGAGTAGAGTAGAGTAGGGTAGAGTAGAGTAGGTAGAGTAGGGTGAGTAGAGTAGAGTAGAGTAGAGTAGATAGTAGAGTAGAGTAGAGTAGTAGAGTAGAGAATAGAGAGTAGAGTAGAGTAGGGTAGAGTAGAGTAGAGTAAGTAGAGTAGGGTAGAGTAGAAGTAGAGTAGAGTAGGGTAGAGTAGTAGAGTAGAGTAGAGTAGGTAGGGTAGAGAAGGTAGGGTGGAGTAGAGTGGGGTGGAGTAGGGTAGAGTAGAGTAGAGTAGAGTAGGGTGAGTAGAGTAGAGTAAGGTGAGAAGAGTAGAGTGAGTAGTGTAGAGTAGGGTGAGTAGAGTAGAGTAGGGTGAGTAGAGTAGAGTAGAGTAGAGTAGAGTAGAGTAGAGTAGAGTAGTAGAGTAAGAGAGAGAGAGTAGAGTAGAGTAGGGTAGAGTAGAGTAGGGTAGAGTAGGGTAGAGTAGAGTAGAGAGTAGGGTAGAGTAGAGTAGGGTAGAGTAGGGTAGAGTAGAGTAGAGTAGAGTAGAGTAGAGTAGAGTAGGGTAGAGTAGAGTAGGGTAGAGTAGAGTAGGGTAGGGTAGAGTAGAGTAGAGTAGAGTAGTAGAGTGGTAGAGTAGAGTAGAGTAGAGTAGAGTAGAGTAGAGAATAGTAGAGTAGAGTAGAGTAGAGTAGAGTAGGGTAGAGTAGAGTAGAGTAGAGTAGGGTAGAGTAGAGTAGAGTAGAGTAGAGTAGAGAGTAGAGTAGAGTAGAGTAAGTAGAGTAGAGAGTAGGGTAGAGTAGAGTAGAGTAGAGTAGAGTAGAGTAGAGTAGGTAGAGTAGAGTAGAGTAGAGTAGGGTAGAGTAGAGTAGAGTAGAGTGAGTAGGGTAGAGTAGAGTAGAGTAGGGTAGAGTAGAGTAGAGTAGAGTAGAGAGTAGAGTAGGGTAGTAGAGTAGAGTAGAGTAAGTAGAGTGAGAGTAGGGTAGAGTAGAGTAGAGTATAGTAGAGTAGAGTAGAGTAGAGTAGAGTAGAGTAGAGTAGAGAACAGTAGAGTAGAGTAGAGTATAGTAGGGTAGGGTAGAGTAGAGTAGAGTAGAGCAGAGTAGAGTAAGCAGAGTAAGTAGAGAGGTAGGGTTAGAGTAGGGTAGAGTAGAGTAGAGAGTAGAGTAGGGTAGAGTAGAGTAGGGTAGAGTAGAGTAGAGTAGAGTAGAGTAGAGTAGAGTAGAGTAGAGTAGAGTGGAGTAGGGTAGAGTAGAGTACAGTAGAGTAGAGTAGAGGAGTAGAGTAGAGTAGAGTAGCGCAAAGGGGCGGCAGGGTAGCGTAGTGGTTAGAGTGTTTGGCACTTGGTAAACGAAAGGTTTGCAAGATCGAATACCTGAGCTGACGAGGTAAAAATCTGTCGTTCTGCCCCTGAACAAGGCAGTTAACCCACTGTTCCCTGGTAGGCCGTCATTGTAAATAAGATTTGTAAATAACATAAATCTGTCTGTCTGTCTGTCTGTCTGTCTGTCTGTCAGAGGAGGCTGGTGGGAGGAGGCTTTAGGAGGACGGTTTCATTGTAATGGCTGGAATAGAAAGTATCAAACACATCATGCATGTGGAAACCCACATTCCAATTATTTCAACGAGCCCCTTCCCCCTATCGCTTATCCTACCAGCCTCCTCTGGTGTTTGCTTGTACCCACCTTGTCCCCAGAAGCCCCAGTCAGTACAAAGGTAGAGAAGACAGGCAGGGAGTGTTTGGTGTGAGCTGGCCAGAACTCGATGCTAGCTCCCATGGGTAAACAGAACAGAGGAACAGACTCCGGCAGGGGGAAGGAGTCATCGTCCTCTTCTGGTACCTACACAACAGACCTAGAGAGAGAAATCAGATTCAATATTCTGTCCTATTACACTGTCTGTCTAACATTCTGTCCTATTACACTGTCTGTCTAATATTCTGTCCTATTACAACGGTCTGTCTAATATTCTGTCCTATTACACTGTTTAATATTCTGTCCTATTACACTGTCTGTCTAATATTCTGTCCTATTACACTGTCTGTCTAATATTCTGTCCTATTACACTGTCTGTCTAATATTCTGTCCTATTACACTGTTCAATATTCTGTCCTATTACACTGTCTGTCTAATATTCTGTCCTATTACACTGTCTGTCAATATTCTGTCCTATTACACTGTTCAAGATTCTGTCCTATTACACTGTTCAAGATTCTGTCCTATTACACTGTCTGTCTAATATTCTGTCCTATACACTGTCCTGTCTAATATTCTGTCCTATTACACTGTCTAATATTCTGTCCTATTACACTGTCTGTCTAATATCTGTCCTATTACAACTGTTCAAGATTCTGTCATATTACACTGTCTGTCTAATATTCTGTCCTAGTACACTGTCTGTCTAATATTATGTCCTATTACACTGTCTAATATTCTGTCCTATTACACTGTCTGTCTAATAGTCTGTCCTATTACACTGTTCAATATTTTGTCCTATTACACTGTTCAAGATTCTGTCCTATTACACGTCGCTGTTCAATATTCTGTCCTATTACACTGTCTAATATTCTGTCCTATTACACTGTCTGTTAATTAGAGAATCCAAGTACTTTACCTGCGTTGTATGCGATTGTGTGGTTTTAGCCAGTGACTTCTTGTAACACAGGTACACTGAGGATCCCCACTGACATGGACAAACAGACAAACAGACAACATGTGATTGAAACGGGTGAAGACAATGCATTATGAACTCAGCAAAAAAAAAGGAAACGTCCCTTTTTCAGGACCCTGTCTTTCAAAGATCATTTGTAAAAATCCAAATAACTTCACAGATCTTCATTGTAAAGGGTTTAAACACTGTTTCCCATGCTTGTTCAATGAACCATAAACAATTAATGAACATGCACCTGTGGAACGGTCGTTAAGACACTAACAGCTTACAGACAGCAGGCAATTAAGGTCACAGTTAGGACACTAAAGAGGCCTTTCTACTGAATCTGAAAACACCAAAAGAAAATGCCCAGGGTCCCTGCTCATCTGCGTGAACGTGCCTTAGGCATGCCAGAAGGAGGCATGAGGACTGCAGATGTGGCCAGGGCAATAAATTGAAATGTCCGTACTGACAGGTACAGGATGGCAACAACAACTCGCCGAGTTACACCAGGAACGCACAATCCCTCCATCAGTGCTCAGACTGTCCGCAATAGGCTGAGAGAGGCTGGACTGAGGGCTTGTAGGCCTGTTGTAAGGCAGGTCCTCACCAGACATCACCGGCAACAACGTCACCTATGGGCACAAGCCCACCGTCGCTGGACCAGACAGGACTGGCAAAAAGTGCTCTTCACTGACAGGTCGCGGTTTTGTCTCACCAGGGGTGATGGTCGGATTCGCGTTTATCGTGGAAGGAATGAGCGTTACACCGAGGCCTGTACTCTGGAGCGGGATCGATTTGGAGGTGGAGGGTCCGTCATGGTCTGGGGAGGTGTGTCACAGCATCATCGGACTGAGCTTGTTGTCATTGCTGGCAATCTCAACGCTGTGCGTTACACAAGGAAGACATCCTCCTCCCTCCTGTGGTACCCTTCCTGCAGGCTCATCCTGACATGACCCTCCAGCATGACAATGTCACCAGCCATACTGCTCGTTCTGTGCGTGATTTCCTGCAAGACAGGAATGTCGGTGTTCTGCCATGGCCAGCGAAGAGCCCAGATCACAATCCCATTGAGCACGTCTGGGACCTGTTGGATTGGAGGGTGAGGGCTAGGGCCATTCCCCCCAGAAATGTCCAGGAACTTGCAGGTGCCTTGGTGGAAGAGTGGGGTAACATCTCACAGCAAGAACTGACAAATCTGGTACAGTCCATGAGGAGGAGGTGCACTGCAGTAATTAATGCAGCTGGTGGCCACACCAGATACTGACTGTTACTTTTGATTTTGACACCCCCTTTGTTCAGGGACAAATGATTCAATTTCTGTTAGTCACATGTCTGTGGAACATGTTCAGTTTATGTCTCAGTTGTTTGAATCTTGTTATGTTCATACAAATATTTACACATGTTAAGTTTGCTGAAAATAAACGCAGTTGACAGTGAGAGGACGTTTCTTTTTTTGCTCAGTTTACTAGTGAAGGTAGAACAGTTACACACTGAGTGTACAAAACATTAGGAACACCTGTTCGTTCCATGACATAGATTGACCAGGTGAATCCAGGTGAAAGCCATGATCCCTTATTGATGTCACCTGTTAAATTCACTTCAATCAGTGTAGATGAAGGGTTTTTAAGCCTTGAGACAATTGAGACATGGATTGTGTGCCATTCAGAGGGTGAATGGGCAGAAAAAAACATGTAAGTAACTTTGAACAAGGGTAGTAGGTGCCAGGCGCACAATTTGTGTCAAGAACTGCAACGCTGCTGGGATTTTCACACTCAACCATCTCCCGTGTGTATCAAGAATGGTCCACCATCCAAAGGACATCCAGCCAACTTGACACAACTGTGGGAAGCACTGGAGTCAACATGGGCCAGCATCCCTGCGGAACGCTTTGACACCATGTAGGAGTCAATGCCCCAACAAATTGAGGCTGTTCTGGGGGCAAAAAGGGGGTGGAACTCAATATTAGGAAGGTGTTCATAAGATTTTGTACACTTAGTGTTGTTCCTCAGGACATTGTATTGGTGAAAAGCATTGGACCTAGAATGTTACCTTGGGGGACACCACTTGTCAACTCCTCGTAAGTAGGCCTTGCCCATAGGGCAGGAGCTAATGTTCTGTTTCTGTAGCGTGAGGCAGCTTGTTGTACAAGTACAGAGGCTTGCGAAAGTATTCACCCGCCTTGGTAATTTTCCTATTTTGTTGCCTTTCAACCTGGAATTAAAATAGATTTTTTTGGGGGGGTTTGTATCATTTGATTTACACAACATGCCTATCACTTTGAAGATGCAAAATATTTTGTATTGTGAAACAAAAAAGAAATAAGACCAAAAAATGAGCGTGCATAACTATTCACCCCCCTAAAGTCAATACTTTGTAGAGCCACCTTTGCAGCAATTACAGCTGCAAGTCTCGGGATATGTCTCTATAAGCTTGGCACATATCCACACATCCAGCTTGGCACATCTAGCCACTGGGATTTTGCCCATTCTTCAAGGCAAAACTGCTCCAGCTCCTTCAAGTTGGATGGGTTCCGCTGGTGTACAGCAATCTTTAAGTCATACCACAGATTCTCAATTGGATTGAGGTCTGGGCTTTGACTCGGGCCATTCCAAGACATTAAATGTTTCCCCTTAAACCACTCAAGAGTTGCTTTAGCAGTATGCTTAGGGTCATTGTCCTGCTGGAAGGTGAACCTCCGTCCCAGTCTCAAATCTCTGGAAGACTGAAACAGGTTTCCCTCAAGAATTTCCATGCATTTAGCACCATCCATCATTCCTTCAATTCTGATCAATTTCCCAGTCCCTGCCGATGAAAAACATCCCCACAGCATGATGCTGCCACCACCATGCTTCACTGTGGGGATGATGTTCTCAGGGTGATGAGAGGTGTTGAGTTTGCGCCAGATATAGTGGTTGCCTTGATGGCCAAAAAGCTACATTTAGTCTCTTCTGACCAGAGTATGTTCTTCCATATGTTTGGGGAGTCTCCCACATGCCTGTTGGAAAAAACCAAACGTGTTTGCTTATTTTTTTCGTTAAGTGATGGCTTTTTTCTGGCCACCCTTCCGTAAATCTCAGCTCTGTGGAGTGTACGGCTTAACGTGGTCCTATGGACAGATACTCCATTCTCTGCTGTTGAGCTTTGCAGATCCTTCAGGGTTATCTTTGTTGCTTCTCCACAACTTTGTCTCTGACCTGATCGAAGTGCTCCTTGGTCTTCATAGTACCGCTTGCTTGGTGGTTCCCCTTGCTTAGTGGTGTTGCAGAACAGGTGTATATATACTGAGATCATGTCATAGATCATGTGACACTTAGATTGAACACAGGTGGACATTATTGCGCAGTATTGTATTGTATAGTATTTTACACAACGAGTGGTTTGGAATTCCCATTTTTAGAGCCTCTCCTGCCAATGATATACGAGTGAACTTACACTTGGTCACCATCATATCAACTGGCATTGTTTACGTCGTTACCAACCTACCACTACCACTTTTACAACTACTAGTCTTAGCACCTGTAACTCGTCAAGGATGATTTTAAAGTTACTTTTGATTTGTTTGTTTTATCCACTGACGTTTAAATGAATTGTACCGACAAGAAGAGGAAGAGGAGGAAGATATGAAAGAAATTAAAACAAGAAGAGCAAATGGACCAGTAACCTGAGTCTAGTGTTAAGTTAGACATGGACCAGCAACCTGAGTCTAGTGTTAACATTATAGACAGGGACCAGTAACCTGAGTCTAGTGTTAACATTATAGACATGGACCAGTAACCTGAGTCTAGTGTTAACATTATAGACAGGGACCAGTAACCTGAGTCTAGTGTTAACATTATAGACAGGGACCAGTAACCTGAGTCTAGTGTTAACATTATAGACAGGGACCAATAACCTGAGTCTAGTGTTAACATTATAGACATGGACCAGTAACCTGAGTCTAGTGTTAACATTATAGACATGGACCAGTAACCTGAGTCTAGTGTTAACATTATAGACAGGGACCAGTAACCTGAGTCTAGTGTTAACATTATAGACAGGGACCAGTAACCTGAGTCTAGTGCTAAGTTAGACAGGGACCAGTAACCTGAGTCTAGTGTTAACATTATAGACATGGACCAGTAACCTGAGTCTAGTGTTAACATTATAGACAGGGACCAGCAACCTGAGTCTAGTGTTAACATTAGACATGGACCAGTAACCTGAGTCTAGTGTTAACATTATAGACAGGGACCAGTAACCTGAGTCTAGTGTTAACATTATAGACAGGGACCAGTAACCTGAGTCTAGTGTTAACATTATAGACAGGGACCAGTAACCTGAGTCTAGTGTAAACATTATAGACAGGGACCAGTAACCTGAGTCTAGTGTTAAGTTAGACATGGACCAGTAACCTGAGTCTAGTGTTAACATTATAGACAGGGACCAGTAACCTGAGTCTAGTGTTAAGTTAGACATGGACCAGTAACCTGAGTCTAGTGTTAACATTATAGACAGGGACCAGTAACCTGAGTCTAGTGTTAACATTAAAGACAGGGACCAGCAACCTGAGTCTAGTGTTAACATTATAGACAGGGACCAGTAACCTGAGTCTAGTGTTAGCATTATAGACATGGACCAGCAACCTGAGTCTAGTGTTAACATTATAGACAGGGACCAGTAAACCTGAGTCTAGTGTTAACATTATAGACATGGACCAGTAACCTGAGTCTAGTGTTAACATTATAGACATGGACCAGTAACCTGAGTCTAGTGTTAAGTTAGACATGGACCAGTAACCTGAGTCTAGTGTTAACATTAGACATGGACCAGTAACCAGAGTCTAGTGTTAACATTATAGACAGGGACCAGTAACCTGAGTCTAGTGTTAACATTATAGACAGGGACCAGTAACCTGAGTCTAGTGTTAAGTTAGACATGGACCAGTACCTGAGTCTAGTGTTAACATTATAGACAGGGACCAGTAACCTGAGTCTAGTGTTAACATTATAGACAGGGACCAGTAACCTGAGTCTAGTGTTAACATTATAGACAGGGACCAGCAACCTGAGTCTAGTGTTAACATTATAGACAGGGACCAGTAACCTGAGTCTAGTGTAACATTATAGACAGGGACCAGCAACCTGAGTCTAGTGTTAACATTATAGACAGGGACCAGTAACCTGAGTCTAGTGTTAACTTAGACAAGGAGAGAATGAAAAAGTTACATCAATATAAACCAACTGGGCAGTGAATTGCTGTCTGGAATGGCTGTCAGACAATAAAAATCGATCTGGCAACTGTTTCAAAACAGGAGAAGGGTAATATTCTCTGGAGTTTCTCCGCCACCTACTGAATACGGTGTGGTTTTGTCACGCCCTGACCTTAGAGAGCCTTTTTTATTTCTCTATTTTGTTAGGTCAGGGTTGTGACTTGGGTGGGCATATCTATGTTTCTATTTCTTTGTTGGCCTAGTATGGTTCCCAATCAGAGGCAGCTGTTTTATCTTTGTCTCTGATTGGGGATCATACTTAGGCAGCCCTGATTGGGATCATGTTTGTGTGTAGTTGCTTTCTGTACTGCATATAGCTTAAAGTTCGTTTTTGTACTTTGTTGTTTTTTTCCCGATGTTATTTTTATTGTATTGTATTGTATTGTATTGTATTGTATTGTATTGTATTGTATTGTATTGTATTGTATTGTTAGAATACTTGTTAGATATTACTGCACGGTCGGAACTAGAAGCATAAGCATTTCGCTACACCTCGCACTAACATCTGCTAACCATGTGTATGTGACCAATAAAATTTGATTTGATTTGATATTGTATAGTATTGTCCTGTAAAGTATTGTATTGCATTGTATTTTATAGTATTGTATAGTATTGTATGGGTTGATTTGCTCACCATACTACTGTTGAGGTTCTTGTCCACCTTGCAGAAGGTGTGAGGGGGCGTCTCCCCTTTGCCCGGGATGATGATGCAGACATCTGTGACAGCCAATGACGTGTGAGGCTGGCTCTGCGGGGAGCGGCGATAGGTGATGTAGATGCGCTGGGAGGAGGAGCTACTGATGTGGCAGGGCGACCAGAGGGCGTGGTTTGGACGATGTGACAGCCAGGCTTCAGCTTCTCCTTCCACTCAAACAGAACCCTGAGAGGAGACAGAGGAGGAAATGTTAGGACTGATTCACAATACACAGCTGAGCCAAGCCTAGCCTAGCCTAGCCTAGCCTAGCCAAACCTAGCCAATCCAAGCCTAGCCCAAGCCTAGCCAATCCAAGCCTAGCCTAGCCTAGCCTAGCCAATCCAAGCCTAGCCAAGCCTAGCTGTACTAGCCTGGACTGGTTACTCATACCCCATTGGATGCTACCTTTGGATTGGGGACACACCATTGGATGCTACCTTTGGATTGGGACACAGCCATTGGATGCTACCTTTGGATTGGGACACAACCATTGGATGCTACCTTTGGATTGGGCCCCTTCCATTGTGCTGGACAGAAAATATCTGAGCCAGCACTGTACAGTTGGAGGGTCGCCATGATAGAGCCAGCACTGTACAGTTGGGGGGTCGCCATGATAGAGCCAGCACTGTACAGATGGGATCGCCACGATAGAGCCAGCACTGTACAGTTGGGATCGCCACGATAGAGCCAGCACTGTACAGATGGGATCGCCACGATAGAGCCAGCACGGTACAGTTGGGATCGCCACGATAGAGCCAGCACTGTACAGTTGGGATCGCCATGATAGAGCCAGCACTGTACAGTTGAGGTCGCCACGATAGAGCCAGCACTGTACAGTGGGGGATCGCCATGATAGAGCCAGCACTGTACAGCAATAATAGACAAATCATCTCACTTACTCCTAAGCACATGGAAATCAGAGTTGAGCCTTGACTATGGTAAATCACGTTCGATAGACAGTGAAAGAAGATACTGGACTACTGATCTAAGAACGTATATATGTACTGACCTTAGGTCTACACTAGGAAATGGCATTAGGGTTGTTTTGTGAGATATAGGCCAGCGACCCAGGGGGAAGAACTGGTCCTAGGTCAGATCTAATGGAATAGGTGATTGAGTATAGGTGATTGAGACAACATAAGCACTGTTCCTAGACCAGTCTTAGGAAAAGGGACATTAGTGTAGTGTTGTGGGGTGATTGGCCAGTAACTGTTCCTAGTTCAGTCCTAGACGTAAAATAGGGATTAGTGTAGTGTTATGATAACTGTTCCTAGACCAGTCCTAGGAGTCTGTTTATAGGATTAGTGTAGTTGGTGTGAGTGACAGTTAAGTACTGATCCTAGACCAGTCCTTTTAGAAAAAGGGGGATTAGTGTAGTGTTATAAGTCACCGGAAAAAGATCTGATTTCAGGTCAGTATTAGAATGAACTGGGGATTAGTCAACATCCCAATGGCACCCTATTCACTATATAGTGCACTACTTTTGACCAGGACCCAATAGGGGTGCTATTTGGGATGCAAGCCAGGGATTAGTGTAGTGTTTCTTTCTGTGAGTGACCACGTTAAAAGAACTGTTCCTAGACCAGCATTTATAAAGGTTAAGGAGTAGTGTAGTGTTGTGAGTAGACGGAGACGACTGACCCCAGAATCAGTGAGGGAGGTTTATCACGGCCTCTCTTGTAGCAGAGGTAAATCTGAGGCCCTCTGAGACTGGCTCCGTTCAGCTCTGCAGACAGACCAGACGGAGTGGACTCGAGGCAGGTGTACCCCTGAGGAACCTAGGATAATTATTCATAAAGACAAACATCATAACTATACATTCGTAGTGAAGGTACATGGTATTATGGGATGTGTGGTCCTGTGTGGGCTCAGTTGGTAGAGCGTAGGACTTGCAATGCCAAGGATTGTGGGTTCAATCCTGCTGGGGCCACCATATGAAAAAATGTATGCAGATGTGACTGTAAATTGCTCTGGATACGGAAAACAACAATCACAATGCTCTGTAACATACAAAAATAACAATCACAAAGCTCTGTAACATTAAAATAACTTATGAAGGCTGAAAGTTTTAAAGTTGAAAAATTCTGGTAACTTTCCCAAACCAGGTTCCCAGAAATCCTTGATGGAAGATCCCAGAATCAGGAGTGGATAAGTAGGAAGTCCAGAAAACCAACCCAACCAGGACTGTTGGGAAATTTACCCAGAATTATTTTACCGCACAAAAAGCTAAACAAGAAGTGTAGTACTATACCGCTTCCCCCAGTGAGCATATAACCACAGCTACGTCTGTGATGGGGGCCAGGGGGGCCGACCACCAGGGGCCGAGCGGGGAAAGCGACCAGGAACATCGTCCCAGCGGCAGTTCATCCCTCTAAGGGCGTGGAGGAGTCAGTGAGCCCTGCAACCACACAGTAGTCTGCTATACGAGGACCTGTCTCCTCCATCATCACCCTGTGCTAAAGAGAGAGAGAGAGAGAGAGAGAGAGGGGAGGGGAGGGGAGGGGAGGGGGTGAGAGAGGGAGAGAGTGAGGCAGGGAATGGGAGGAGAGGAAGAGGGGAAGATGGGGAGGGGGTGAGAGAGGGAGAGAGTGAGGCAGGGAATGGGAGGGAGAGGAAGAGGGAGGAGAACATGGGGAAGGGGTGAGAGAGGGAGAGAGAGGAGGAGGAGTGAGGGAGGGAAGGAGGGAGGGAGAGGGAGGGAGGGAGGGAGTGAGGGAGGGAAGGGAGGGAGAGGGAGAGGCAGGGAATGGGAGGGAGGGAGGGAGGGAGGAGGGAGAGGGAGGGAGTGAGGGAGGGAAGGGAGGGAGAGGAGGGAGAGAGTGAGGCAGGGAAGGGAGGGAGGGAGAGGGAGGGAGAGGGAGAGGAAGGAGGGAGGAGGGAGGAGGGAGAGGGAGAGAGAGAGAGAGGGCAGGGAATGGTAGAGGAGGGAGAGAGTGAGAGAGAGTGAGAGAGTGAGGGAGGGAGGGAAGGAGGGAGGGAGGAGGGAGAGAGAGGGGGAGAGGAGAGGCAGGGAAGGGAGGGAGGGAGGAGAGGGCTGGGAGGGAGGGAGTGGAG
>NW_021823336.1:0-46966 GCF_901001165.1 Salmo trutta | reverse complement strand
AGATGCAGGAATGGTTCTCTCTCTCAACCAGGGACCCAGGACACTAAAGGCTTCCTTCCTGATGTCGATGCAAGGCCATGTCCAGGAATGGTTCTCTCTCTCAACCAGGGACCCAGGTTGAGATGGACTCACGCTAGGGGCGGGAGCTGTGGCATGACCATTGATGATGCAGCCTGACTGTAAGGCTGTTGGTAAATCCTCCTGGCCATTTCTGGGAAGTGGTGTCCTCCCTCCACCACCACCACCAGTTGGCCCACTTTGCCTTTAGGCCAAAGGGCCTTGTAGAACATGGTGGCCCTCTGACGTTTCCCCTTTTTCCTCTGCCTGCCCCGACCTCTCCGCAGCCATGAAACCAGAGCTGCTCCCCAGGGTGGCTACATGCTGCTATGCTTGCAGCTAGCTAGTGATTGGCATTGTGTTTCAGGCTGGCTAAATGCTAGCAGTTAACATCTAGCTAGTAAATTACATTGTGCTCCTGGGTGGCTAAATGCTAGCAGCTAGCAGCTATCTTAGCTTGTGAATAAAATTATGATGCTATAAATTTTCCTACCAACCTTAATGGCAATAGTTTCCTCCTAAGGCTGTCAAGATGGCGTAAAGATCTGACAGGCGAGGGGGCTTGTGAGGAAAGATGCCAGGTTGTGATGTATAGCTAATGCAGTCTGTTGTAGCCTGGCCTGTCTATTCCTAGTATCTCAGTACAATCTGTCAGCAGTCTGTTGTAGCCTGGACTGTCTATTCCTAGTATCTCAGTACAGTCTGTCAGCAGTCTGTTGTAGCCTGGCCTGTCTATTCCTAGTATCTCAGTACAATCTGTCAGCAGTCTGTTGTAGCCTGGCCTGTCTATTCCTAGTATCTCAGTACAGTCTATCAGCAGTCTGTTGTAGCCTGGCCTGTCTATTCCTAGTATCTCAGTACAATCTGTCAGCAGTCTGTTGTAGCCTGGCCTGTCTATTCCTAGTATCTCAGTACAGTCTGTCAGCAGTCTGTTGTAGCCTGGCCTGTCTATTCCTAGTATCTCAGTACAATCTGTCAGCAGTCTGTTGTAGCCTGGCCTGTCTATTCCTAGTATCTCAGTACAGTCTATCAGCAGTCTGTTGTAGCCTGGCCTGTCTATTCCTAGTATCAGTACAATCTGTCAGCAGTCTGTTGTAGCCTGGCCTGTCTATTCCTAGTATCTCAGTACAGTCTATCAGCAGTCTGTTGTAGCCTGGCCTGTCTATTCCTAGTATCTCAGTACAATCTGTCAGCAGTCTGTTGTAGCCTGGCCTGTCTATTCCTAGTATCTCAGTACAGTCTGTCAGCAGTCTGTTGTAGCCTGGCCTGTCTATTCCTAGTATCTCAGTACAGTCTGTCTGTCAGCAGTCTGTTGTAGCCAGGCCTGTCTATTCCTAGTATCTCAGTACAGTCTGTCTGTCAGCAGTCTGTTGTAGCCTGGCCTGTCTATTCCTAGTATCTCAGTACAGTCTGTCTGTCAGCAGTCTGTTGTAGCCTGGCCTGTCTATTCCTAGTATCTCAGTACAGTCTGTCAGCAGTCTGTAGCCTGGCCTGTCTATTCCTAGTATCTCAGTACAGTCTGTCAGCAGTCTGTTGTAGCCTGGCCTGTCTATTCCTAGTATCTCAGTACAGTCTGTCTATCAGCAGTCTGTTGTAGCCTGGCCTGTCTATTCCTAGTATCTCAGTACAGTCTGTCTATCAGCAGTCTGTTGTAGCCTGGACTGTCTATTCCTAGTATCTCAGTACAGTCTGTCAGCAGTCTGTTGCAGCCTGGCCTGTCTATTCCTAGTATCTCAGTACAGTCCTGTCTGTCAGCAGTCTGTTGTAGCCTGGCCTGTCTATTCCTAGTATCTCAGTACAGTCTGTCAGCAGTCTGTTGTAGCCTGGCCTGTCTATTCCTAGTATCTCAGTATAGTTTGTCAGCAGTCTGTTGTAGCCTGCCCTGTCTATTCCTAGTATCTCAGTACAGTCTATCAGCAGTCTGTTGTAGCCTGGCCTGTCTATTCCTAGTATCTCAGTACAATCTGTCAGCAGTCTGTTGTAGCCTGGCCTGTCTATTCCTAGTATCTCAGTACAGTCTGTCAGCAGTCTGTTGTAGCCTGGCCTGTCTATTCCTAGTATCTCAGTACAATCTGTCAGCAGTCTGTTGTAGCCTGGCCTGTCTATTCCTAGTATCTCAGTACAGTCTATCAGCAGTCTGTTGTAGCCTGGCCTGTCTATTCCTAGTATCTCAGTACAATCTGTCAGCAGTCTGTTGTAGCCTGGCCTGTCTATTCCTAGTATCTCAGTACAGTCTATCAGCAGTCTGTTGTAGCCTGGCCTGTCTATTCCTAGTATCTCAGTACAATCTGTCAGCAGTCTGTTGTAGCCTGGCCTGTCTATTCCTAGTATCTCAGTACAGTCTGTCAGCAGTCTGTTGTAGCCTGGCCTGTCTATTCCTAGTATCTCAGTACAGTCTGTCTGTCAGCAGTCTGTTGTAGCCAGGCCTGTCTATTCCTAGTATCTCAGTACAGTCTGTCTGTCAGCAGTCTGTTGTAGCCTGGCCTGTCTATTCCTAGTATCTCAGTACAGTCTGTCTGTCAGCAGTCTGTTGTAGCCTGGCCTGTCTATTCCTAGTATCTCAGTACAGTCTGTCAGCAGTCTGTAGCCTGGCCTGTCTATTCCTAGTATCTCAGTACAGTCTGTCAGCAGTCTGTTGTAGCCTGGCCTGTCTATTCCTAGTATCTCAGTACAGTCTGTCTATCAGCAGTCTGTTGTAGCTGGCCTGTCTATTCCTAGTATCTCAGTACAGTCTGTCTATCAGCAGTCTGTTGTAGCCTGGACTGTCTATTCCTAGTATCTCAGTACAGTCTGTCAGCAGTCTGTTGTAGCCTGGCCTGTCTATTCCTAGTATCTCAGTACAGTCTGTCTGTCAGCAGTCTGTTGTAGCCTGGCCTGTCTATTCCTAGTATCTCAGTACAGTCTGTCAGCAGTCTGTTGTAGCCTGGCCTGTCTATTCCTAGTATCTCAGTATAGTTTGTCAGCAGTCTGTTGTAGCCTGCCCTGTCTATTCCTAGTATCTCAGTACAGTCTGTCAGCAGCCTGTTGTAGCCTGGCCTGTCTATTCCTAGTATCTCAGTACAGTCTGTCTGTCAGCAGTCTGTTGTAGCCAGGCCTGTCTATTCCTAGTATCTCAGTACAGTCTGTCAGCAGTCTGTTGTAGCCTGGCCTGTCTATCCTAGTATCTCAGTACAGTCTGTCAGCAGTCTGTTGTAGCCTGGCCTGTCTATTCCTAGTATCTCAGTACAATCTGTCAGCAGTCTGTTGTAGCCTGGCCTGTCTATTCCTAGTATCTCAGTACAGTCTGTCTGTCAGCAGTCCTGTTGTAGCCTGGCCTGTCTATTCCTAGTATCTCAGTACAGTCTAGGCAGTCTGTTGTAGCCTGGCCTGTCTATTCCTAGTATCTCAGTACAGTCTGTCAGCAGTCTGTTGTAGCCAGGCCTGTCTATTCCTAGTATCTCAGTACAGTCTGTCTGTCAGCAGTCTGTTGTAGCCTGGCCTGTCTATTCCTAGTATCTCAGTACAGTCTAGGCAGTCTGTTGTAGCCTGGCCTGTCTATTCCTAGTATCTCAGTACAGTCTGTCAGCAGTCTGTTGTAGCTAGGCCTACCTAGGCCTTGTATCTCAGTACAGTCTGTCAGCAGCCTGTTGTAGCCAGGCCTACCTAGGTCTTGTATCTCAGTACAGTCTGTCAGCAGCCCAATTCCCTGAGCTGCTCTGTTGTTCATCATTGTTCTCAGTCAGTGGTGTGGGACATGTCTGATGAGCTCAGGTTGTCTGCTATTCATGTCGCTCTCTCTCTTTTTTAGCGTTTCATTTTTTATTAACTTGTAAAAATGTGTATAAACATAATTCCACTTTGACATTCTGGGGTATTGTGTGTAGACCAGTGACACAAAATCTCAATTTAATCCATTTTAATTTCAGGCTGTAACACACAAAGTATGTAAAAATTCAAGGGGTGTGAATACTTTATGAAGGCACTGTAAGATCTATAACTTAAGGGGCTCAATAAGCCCTTCATAAGCCCTTTATAACCCCTGTATACAGAGCAAAGTTCATGTCACTTTACCTCAATCATTTAACACAATAATTACATTCCTGTCTCTTCTATGGCTCTTTCTCCATAATCTGTGTCCCTACCAGCTGTGTGTCACAAGGTTACTGTCATCTCCCGGGCATTACAGCGTTACTGTTATTGTTTCAGCTCAGGATGTATTGCAGAATACAGAGGTGTCCTGTAAAGTCTTGGAGGGTCCAGGGTGTGTAACGCTCTTGGAGGGTCCAGGGTGTGTAAAGTCCTTGGAGGGTCCAGGTGTGTAGAGTCTTGGAGGGTCCAGGGTGTGTAGAGTCATGTCTGCATGGAGGACTAGAACAGTGTTGGTGGTGGTTGGTTGGCATCTCTGTGTTGTATTGTACAGGCTGTTGCCAGGGTTAATGTTGCCAGGGTTAATTGTTGCCAGGGTTAATGTTGCCAGGGTTTAATGTGCCAGGGTTTAATGTTGCCAGGGTTTAATGTTGCCAGGGTTTAATGTTGCCAGGGTTTAATGTTGCCAGGGTTTAATGTTGCCAGGGTTTAACGTTGCCAGGGTTTAATGCCGCGCGGCCAGGGTTTAATGCGGCGCGGCCAGGGTTTAATGCCGCGCGGCCAGGGTTTAATGCGGCGCGGCCAGGGTTTAATGCGGCGCGGCCAGGGTTTTAATGCTGGCGCGGCCAGGGGTTAATGCGGCGCGGCCAGGGGTTAATGCTGCGCGGCCAGGGGTTAATGCTGCGCGGCCAGGGGTTAATGCTGCGCGGCCAGGGGTTAATGCTGCGCGGCCAGGGGTTAATGCTGCGCGGCCAGGGGTTAATGTTGCCAGGGGTTAATGCTGCCAGGGGTTAATGCTGCGCGGCCAGGGGTTAATGTTGCCAGGGGTTAATGCGGCGCGGCCAGGGGTTAATGCTGCGCGGCCAGGGGTTAATGCTGCGCGGCCAGGGGTTAATGCTGCCAGGGGTTAATGCGGCGCGGCCAGGGGTTAATGCGGCGCGGCCAGGGGTTAATGCTGCCAGGGGTTAATGCCGCGCGGCCAGGGGTTAATGCGGCTAGGGGTTAATGCTGCCAGGGGTTAATGCTGCGCGGCCAGGGGTTAATGCTGCGCGGCCAGGGGTTAATGTAACACAAACAATTGGAGTAATTGTAGTCTGACTCTGAGAAGGATGTTTCTCTAATTGAGGCAGGATGTGGACCACTGTAGTTGAAGATTGAAGAGATCCTGCATTGAGTTATGTAACTGTCAGCCTTGTCAGAGACACGTGTGTGTGTGTGTGTGTGTGTGTGTGTGTGTGTGTGTGGTGATATATTTTAACACACCAGGCATGACACATTGATCAAACCTTGACCTTTTACAGTATCATTTAATGAGCCTTGTTTTCACACTGAGCAGAGAGGGAGCTAGAAGGATCAAGGTCACTCCAATAGAAGTGAGGAACAGGTGGCGGTCCACGGCCTTCATCTTGATCCAAACATCTCTTTCAACAACGGGCTCGTTCTACCAGCCTCTGTTCTTCAGCTATTACATCACAACACAGTTCTGTTCTTCAGCTATTACATCACAACACAGTTCTCTGTTCTTCAGCTATTACATCACAACACAGTTCTCTGTTCTTCAGCTATTACATCACAACACAGTTCTCTGTTCTTCAGCTATTACATCACAACACAGTTCTCTGTTCTTCAACTATTACATCACAACACAGTTCTCTGTTCTTCAGCTATTACATCACAACACAGTTCTCTGCTCTTCAGCTATTACATCACAACACAGTTCTCTGCTCTTCAGCTATTACATCACAACACAGTTCTCTGTTCTTCAGCTATTACATCACAACACAGTTCTCTGTTCTTCAGCTATTACATCACAACACAGTTCTCTGCTCTTCAGCTATTACATCACAACACAGTTCTCTGCTCTTCAACTATTACATCACAACACAGTTCTCTGTTCTTCAGCTATTACATCACAACACAGTTCTCTGTTCTTCAGCTATTACATCACAACACAGTTCTCTGTTCTTCAGCTATTACATCACAACACAGTTCTCTGTTCTTCAACTATTACATCACAACACAGTTCTCTGTTCTTCAACTATTACATCACAACACAGTTCTCTGTTCTTCAGCTATTACATCAACACAGTTCTCTGTTCTTCAGCTATTACATCACAACACAGTTCTCTGCTCTCAACTATTACATCACAACACAGTTCTCTGTTCTTCAGCTATTACATCACAACACAGTTCTCTGTTCTTCAACTATTACATCACCACACAGTTCTCTGTTCTTCAACTATTACATCACAACACAGTTCTCCATTATTCACAAACATCTTCTGAATTTGGGGAGATTTTTTTCCTCCGGGGTCTTCAGTTACACGTTAGTCACTGCTGTTGGTTGCTAATCCTGGTAACTAGGAAGTGGGATTTCTTTTAAATATGGTGGTGGTTTAGACTGGTAAATGGTGGTCACCTAAAAACATGGTGGTGGTTTAGACTGGTAAATGGTGGTCACCTAAAACATGGTGGTGGTTTAGACTGGTAAATGGTGATCACCTAAAACATGGTGGTGGTTTAGACTGGTAAATGGTGGACACCTAAAACATGGTGGTGGTTTAGACTGGTAAATGGTGGTCACTTAAAACATGATGGTGGTTTAGACTGGTAAATGGTGGTCACCTAAAACATGGTGGTGGTTTAGACTGGTTAATGGTGGCCACCTAAAACATGGTGGTGGTTTAGACCGGTTAATGGTGGTCACCTAAAACATGGTGGTGGTTTAGACTGGTAAATGGTGGTCACCTAAAACATGATGGTGGTTTAGACTGGTAAATGGAGTGTGTCTTCTCCGATATGGTCATTTCAGTCGATCATACTTTTCAAGTGTCTGGCTATTTCTACCCAGCAGCAGCACTTGAGATCAGAGACTGATTGGAAAGGGAGAGTGTTTAGCATTTAAAATAACTCCTCGTGTGTGTGTGTGTGTGGTGTGTGTGTGTGTGTGTGTGTGTGAGACAGACAGACAGACAGACAGACAGACAGACATGGACCCTGGTCAATAGAAAGAGTGGTTGTGTGTTTAAGGCCCACCTACAAAAGGCTTCATTCACGTCATTCAGATGATCAGTCCTGAGAGGAGCCTCTCAAACCTCCATACCAACGACCAACAATGCATCGGTGTCTGTATGGTGTGAATAGATATGAGGCGGGGGGTTGGCATGGTCGATCAGATGCAGGTGACTCAGAACAGAAGAGAGGCTGGAATAGAGCAACACAAGCCTGCGTCCCAAACGGCAGCCTATTCCCTACATCCCACTACCCAATGGACCCTGCTCAAAAGGACTGCACTAAACAGGGAATAGGGTGCCATTTTCATGTAGGTTTCTGTTCAGAGGTACGAGGGGTTCAAGTGATGATGTGGTGATGTTATCGTAGGACGGCGAGGCAGCGATTTGAAATCTCCCCCCAACATGTCGATTCACAGGAAATGGGAACGGCAAAGTGCTTTGGTGGCTGAGTTTTTATAAAGCTTCTCGATAGGAGTGCTGATCTAGGATACATTTTACATCTAGGTGGTCCCATGAATCAATCCCACTACCCTGGAGTTACAAGCACCATGCTGTACCGACTGATCAATCCCACTACCCTGGAGTTACAAGCACCATGCTGTACCTACTGATCAATCCCACTACCCTGGAGTTACAAGCACCATGCTGTACCGACTGATCAATCCCACTACCCTGGAGTTACAAGCACCATGCTGTACCTACTGATCAATCCCACTACCCTGGAGTTACAAGCACCATGCTGTACCGACTGATCAATCCCACTACCCTGGAGTGTACAAGCACCATGCTGTACCGACTGATCAATCCCACTACCCTGGAGTTACAAGCACCATGCTGTACCGACTGATCAATCCCACTACCCTGGAGTTACAAGCACCATGCTGTACCGACTGATCAATCCCACTACCCTGGAGTTACAAGCACCATGCTGTACCAAATGAGCTACAAAGGACTGCATTGATCTCAATAGAAGTTCTGTGCAACAGTCGTTGTTTCTCACGTATATCTAAAGCTAGGCTTTGGCTCGTAGATGGGGAGGCGTGGAGATGGGGAGGCGTGGGGAGGCGTGGGGAGGCGTGGAGATGGGGAGGCGGGGAGATGGGGAGATGTGGAGATGGGGAGGCGTGGAGATGGGGAGGCGTGGGGAGGCGTGGAGATGGGGAGGCGTGGGGAGGCGTGGAGATGTGGAGATGGGGAGGCGTGGAGATGGGTGGGGAGGCGTGGAGATGGGGAGGCGGGGAGATGTGGAGAGGGGGAGGCGTGGGGAGGCGTGGAGATGGGGAGGCGTGGAGATGGGTGGGGAGGCGTGGAGATGGGGAGGTAGGTGATACATTTGTATCAGCAGTCCTATGGTTTTAATGAAGCAGCTAATTCACTCAAGCCCTTTGTACTCCTAGCTCATAAAATAAACTCCTAGAAGAAAATATATGTTTATCCTGAGAAGACTAGAAAGAGATTTTACAAACTGTCCTGTCTTAATTCAGGCCCTATTCATCTCCTTCCTTCCTTCTCTCCCCTCTTTCCTTCCCCCCCCCCCCCCCCCCCCCCGAAACACAGGGACAGCAGGGAGAAACATCCATTCCAGATGTGTGGGGCGAGAATACGCCCCAAATGGAAGCCTATTCCCTATAGAGTGGGACACAGTGGACTTGTTATTGTTATCATGTTATAGAGCAGAAGTATTACAGTGGACTTGTTATTGTTATCATGTTATAGAGCAGAAGTATTACAGTGGACTTGTGTTGTTATCACGTTATAGAGCAGAAGTAATTACAGTGGACTTGTTGTTGTTATCATGTTATAGAGCAGAAGTATCATGTATTAGAGCAGAAGTATTACAGTGGACTTGTATTGTTTATCATGTTATAGAGCAGAAGTATTACAGTGGACTTGTTATTGTTATCATGTTATAGAGCAGAAGTAGTACAGTGGACTTGTTATTGTTATCATGTTATAGAGCAGATGAGTATTACAGTGGACTTGTTATTGTTATCATGTTATAGAGCAGAAGTATACAGTGGACTTGTTATTGTATCATGTTATAGAGCAGAAGTTATTTACAGTGGACTTGTTATTGTTATCATGTTATAGAGCAGAAGTATTACAGTGGACTTGTTATTGTTATCATGTTATAGAAGCAGAAGTATTACAGTGGACTTGTTATTGTTATCATGTATAGAGCAGAAGTCTTACAGTGGACTTGTTATTGTTATCATGTTGTAGAGCAGAAGTATTACAGTGGACCTTGTTATTGTTATCATGTTATAGAGCAGAAGTATTACGGTGGACTTGTTGTTGTTATCATGTTATAGAGCAGAAGTATTACATTGGACTTGTGTTGGTATCATGTTATAGAGCAGAAGTATTACAGTGGACTTGTTATTGTTATCATGTTATAGAGCAGAAGTATTACAGTGGACTTGTATTGGTTTATCATGTTATAGAGCAGAAGTATTACAGTGGACTTGTTGTTGTTATCACGTTATAGAGCAGAAGTATTACAGTGTGACTTGTTGTTTGTTATCATGTTATAGAGC
The DNA here is from genome assembly GCF_901001165.1 of Salmo trutta. Taxonomy (NCBI): domain Eukaryota; kingdom Metazoa; phylum Chordata; class Actinopteri; order Salmoniformes; family Salmonidae; genus Salmo; species Salmo trutta. Next base: position 37,293 of record NW_021823336.1, on the reverse strand, counting down.
AGAATTATTACAGTGGACTTGTTATTGTTATCATGTTATAGAGCAGAAGTATTACAGTGGACCTTGTTATTGTTATCATGTTATAGAGCAGAAGTATTACAGTGGACTTGTTATTGTTATCATGTTATAGAGCAGAAGTATTACAGTGGACTTGTTATTGTTATCATGGTATAGAGCAGAAGTATTACAGTGGACTTGTTATTGTTATCATGTTATAGAGCAGAAGTAGTACAGTGGACTTGTTATTGTTATCATGTTATAGAGGCAGAAGTATTCAGTGGACTTGTTATTGTTATCATGTTATAGAGCAGAAGTATTACAGTGGACTTGTTATTGTTATCATGTTATAGAGCAGAAGTATTACAGTGGACTTGTTATTGTTATCATGTTATAGAGCAGAAGTATTACAGTGGACTGTTATTGTTATCATGTTGTAGAGCAGAAGATATTACAGTGGACTTGTTATTGTTATCATGTATAGAGCAGAAGTATTACAGTGGACTTGTTATTGTTATCATGTTATAGAGCAGAAGTATTACAGTGGACTTGTTATGTATCATGTTATAGAGCAGAAGTATTACAGTGGACTTGTTATGTTATCATGTTATAGAGCAGAAGTATTACAGTGGACTTGTTATTGTTATCATGTTATAGAGCAAGATAGTATTACAGTGGACTTGTTGTTGTTATCATGTTATAGAGCAGAAGTATACAGTGGACTTGTTATTGTTATCATGTTATAGAGCAGAAGTATACAGTGGACTTGTTGTTGTTATTCATGTTATAGAGCAGAAGTATCACAGTGGACTTGTCTTGTTATCATGTTATAGAGCAGAAGTATTCACAGTGGACTTGTTGTTGTTATCAGTATAGAGCAGAAGTACTTACAGTGGACTTGTGTTGTTATCATGTTATAGAGCAGAAGTATTACAGTGGACTTGTTATTGTTATCATGTTTATAGAGCAGAAGTATTACAGTGGACTTGTATTGTTATCATGTTATAGAGCAGAAGTATTACAGTGGAATTGTTATTGTTATCATGTTATAGAGCAAGAAGTATTACAGTGGACTTGTTATTGTTATCATGTTCTAGAGCAGAAGTATTACAGGGACTTGTTGTTGTTATCATGTTATAGAGCAGAAGTATTACAGTGGGACTGTTATTGTTATCATGTTATAGAGCAGAAGTATCACAGTGGACTTGTTTGTTGTTATCTGTTATAGTCATAAGCAGAAGTATTACGGGACTTGTTATTGTTATCTGTTATAGAGCAGAAGTATCACAGTGGACTTGTTATTGTTATCATGTTATAGAGCAGAAGTATCACAGTGGACTTGTTATTGTTATCACGTTATAGAGCAGAAGTATCACAGTGGACTTGTTATTGTTATCACGTTATAGAGCAGAAGTATTACAGTGGACTTGTTATTGTTATCACGTTATAGAGCAGAAGTATTACAGTGGACTTGTTGTTGTTATCATGTTATAGAGCAGAAGTATTACAGTGGACTTGTTGTTGTTATCATGTTATAGAGCAGAAGTATTACAGTGGACTTGTTGTTGTTATCATGTTATAGAGCAGAAGTATTACAGTGGACTTGTTGTTGTTATCATGTTATAGAGCAGAAGTATTACAGTGGACTTGTTATTGTTATCATGTTATAGAGCAGAAGTAATTACAGTGGACTTGTTATTGTTTATCATGTTATAGAGCAGAAGTATTACAGTGGACTTGTTATTGTTATCATGTTATAGAGCAGAAGTATTACAGTGGACTTGTTATTGTTATCATGTTATAGAGCAGAAGTATTACAGTGGACTTGTTATTGTTATCATGTTATAGAGCAGAAGTATTACAGTGGACTTGTTATTGTTATCATGTTATAGAGCAGAAGTATTACAGTGGACTTGTTGTTGTTATCACGTTATAGAGCAGAAGTATTACAGTGGACTTGTTGTTGTTATCATGTTATAGAGCAGAAGTATTACAGTGGACTTGTTGTTGTTATCATGTTATAGAGCAGAAGTATTACAGTGGACTTGTTGTTGTTATCATGTTATAGAGCAGAAGTATTACAGTGGACTTGTTGTTGTTATCATGTTATAGAGCAGAAGTATTACAGTGGACTTGTTATTGTTATCATGTTATAGAGCAGAAGTATTACAGTGGACTTGTTATTGTTATCATGTTATAGAGCAGAAGTATTACAGTGGACTTAAAGGGTGTATATGAAACATTTTAACAGGGCAAATAACTGTTACAAAACAACTCACCAACCACCCAGTTGCATATTCACAACCAATAGTAATAGAATTACATTTTTAATGTGTATTTTTCAGAGACATTCTGAAAAACAGTTGGATTTCTATCAATTGCTCTGTGACATCACTGTGGGGGAACCACAGAGTAAACTGACACTGTAAACATTGTGTGTGCGCAAGTTCAGCGTTTTTACATAATGTAGCTATCCTATGGAATTATTTTCCAACAAAATGTTCGGACACAATAGTCCAATGACACGTCACAATGTTTTAGATCAGGTACAGATGCCGACGTCCATAGTGATAAATAGATGACACTGTGATTTGAGAGGTACGTGTATAGACCTATTCACCACTGAAACATGCCGACCATAACCGCTGTCATGTCAAGTCATTTTGTAATGTAAGTTATGAGAGGCAGGGATGGATTGATCAGGGGATGTTGGGGACCACTGGGCACCGGAGCTTTAGGTACGTGCATTTTCCACCTCTTAAAACACAGGCTGTTTCTAAAAAAGTAAATAAAGCTCTAGCTAGCTAGCTAGATAGCTACTGTAATGAATAACTAGATACAGATATGTCGATTACAGAAACTGCAGATAGCTACTGTAATGAATAACTAGATACAGATATGTCGATTACAGAAACTGCAGATAGCTACTGTAATGAATAACTAGATACAGATATGTCGATTACAGAAACTGTATATAGCTGGATAGCTACTGTAATGAATAGCTAGATGCAGCTATGTCGACTACAGAAACTGTAGCTAGCTAGATAGCTACTAATAATGAATAGCTAGATGCAGATATGTCGATTTACAGAAGCTGTACAAAGCTGGTGGACATGGAAATCAAATGTGATATTCCCCTGATTGATGGGCTGGGTGCCGCTTGTAATAGTGCCCTTGTATCCACATTTCAGCACCACAGCCAATTGTCAACTCCTAGGCTACTGTAGCTACTCCTAGGCTACTGTAGGCTACTCCTAGGCTACTGTAGGCTACTCCTAGGCTATTGTAGCTACTCCTAGGCTACTGTAAATACTCCTAGGCTACTCCTAAACTACTGTAGCTACTCCTAGGCTACTGTAGCTACTCCTAAGCTACTCCTAAACTACTGTAGGCTACTGTAGGCTACTCCTAGGCTACTGTAGGCTACTCCTAGGCTACTAGTAGACTACTGTATTGTGGTCGCAGTATTGACAACAGAAATGCTACGGCCATTTTAATAAAGTAGTAGAACAGGTAGCCTACCTTTTGGCTGGCTGTCATGTTACAGTGGGTCTATATGAGTTCATTTACCTGCGTTTCTAGACAATTTAAAAACTCTAAGATGCTATTTGGAAACCAGCAAAAATGAACTAAAATGACTTCAACCATTAATGATTAATATAAGGTGTAAAGGTCTGTGGAACGGCATATACAATGTCAACCACTACTCAACCTCATCATAAATGTACTCATTTACTTGTGCAACGGGAAATAATATGCATAATACATGCTATCAAGTCACAACAAGGACCACCTCAAATGACCACATCCACAGGTGACGCCTGACTTTCAAGCTATTTGTTCACCATCAAATGTCACCCTTTTTTATAATAGAGGATTGCGTACATCTATCATCCCATTTGAAGACTAATGTAAGATAGGCTACTACTCCTAATGTCATGAGTAGATTGCATAGTCATAACTTGGGCTAAATATTAGCAAAACGGACAGTTCTGAGCAATGCATACCTGAGCCAGTAGTGACAGAGAGAGTAGTGACAGAGAGGGTAGTGACAGAGAGGGTAGTGACAGAGAGGGTAGTGACACAGAGAGGGAGTAGTGACACAGAGAGGGAGTAGTGACACAGAGAGGGAGTAGTGACACAGAGAGGGAGTAGTGACACAGAGAGGGAGTAGTGACACAGAGAGGGAGTAGTGACACAGAGAGGGAGTAGTGACACAGAGAGGGAGGAGTGACACAGAGAGGGAGTAGTGACACAGAGAGGGAGTAGTGACACAGAGAGGGAGTAGTGACACAGAGAGGGAGTAGTGACACAGACAGAGAGGTAGTGACACAGAGAGGGAGTAGTGACACAGACAGAGAGGTAGTGACACAGAGAGGGAGTAGTGACACAGAGAGGGAGTAGTGACACAGAGAGGGAGTAGTGACACAGAGAGGGAGTAGTGACACAGAGAGGGAGTAGTGACACAGACAGAGAGGTAGTGACACAGAGAGGGAGTAGTGACACAGAGAGGGAGTAGTGACACAGAGAGGGAGTAGTGACACAGAGAGGGAGTAGTGACAGAGAGACAGAGAGGTAGTGACACAGAGACAGAGAGGTAGTGACATAGAGGGTAGTGACAGAGAGTAGGCTTTATCAGAGATGTTTCTTCTCCTTTCTTAACATGGGAAAAATCTGTTAAAACAACCTTTTTTTTTTCTTTGAATGCAGCCATCTAATCTAGGCCTATGAAAAGGAGAGATATACAAATGGTAAAACATGACGTCCGTACAGCCTGGAGGAAAGAATTATTGTCCAAAAGCCAACGTTCCAGTGGTACTGATCCGATGACAGACCGTGGATGTGTGTGCACTCGGCTGGTACCAAGAAGATAGGCTACTGTTTGCTCAGTTGAGGAGCTGACAGTTGTGATGAAGGAGAAAGATTTACTATTTTATTTGTGTTCTCTTTTCAGCAGAAGCCATTTTCTTTCTAAATGATGTTTTTCTTACGATATGTATTTTTTAAATATTGCGACAGCCCTAGGACTATTTTAACAGCTTTTCACTGAGCTGCAACTAAACAATCATCTGTTCGTTATGTACTGGACAAATGGCAGCTTAAAACAATCCAAAACTCATTTATTTAAAGTTAATGATCCTCTGTGGCTAAATCATGCTCTCTGGTGAGTCTATTACTGTATCGGCACCAGTAATTATTGGTAATTTTGACAAATTAGAAGAAGCTTCCCCTACAGTCCATCTTCCGCTAGCCTATAGGGACACGTTGCCTATGCTGACATCAATGTGACAAGTAGCCGGTGTATAACCCAGCTGTCAGTGAGGCCTACAAGGACCAGTTCAAATGCCCACATCAAATTCAAAGCAATCGGCGCTCTGCCTAAACGACTGACCGGCAAAAGCAAACTGTCTGGCACTTGTCTCTGCTCTCTGCTTTCTTAAAGTGAGAGAACGACATGCAGACCGGCAGCTTCTCTCCGAGCGACGCTCCGCCTGCTCCTAAAGCCAGACAGCCCAATACGCTAAACAGACGGTGTATTTTAATCAGGATTGAAATGATTTTAAACAACTTTCTTTTGTAGCCTACTTTTAAATGTTTTGTCTTGAGCTATACCTGCCGTACCCAACTGACGGTCTGAGGGATTATTATTCAACAAAGTAGGCTAGGTAAAATTATGACCAGTAATTTAGCTCCCCCACTGTGCATGATCAATGTTGCACATGTGATGCGCAATTAGCCATTAATCACATAGGCCTGTCACGTGGATGCTTAAAATAGAGATGTGTTTATTTCTAGAATCAGATACCTACTGTATATGAATGACTAGGCAGGTCCGTACCTACTGTATATGAATGAATAGGCAGGTCCGTACCTACTGTATATGAATGACTAGGCAGGTCCGTACCTACTGTATATGAATGAATAGGCAGGTCCGTACCTACTGTATATGAATGAATAGGCAGGTCCGTACCTACTGTATATGAATGAATAGGCAGGTCCGTACCTACTGTATATGAATGAATAGGCAGCTCCGTACCTACTGTATATGAATGAATAGGCAGCTCCGTACCTACTGTATATGAATGAATAGGCAGCTCCGTACCTACTGTATATGAATGAATAGGCAGCTCCGTACCTACTGTATATGAATGACTAGGCAGCTCCGTACCTACTGTATATGAATGACTAGGCAGGTCCGTACCTACTGTATATGAATGAATAGGCAGCTCCGTACCTACTGTATATGAATGAATAGGCAGGTCCGTACCTAATGTATATGAATGAATAGGCAGGTCCGTACCTACTGTATATGAATGAATAGGCAGGTCCGTACCTACTGTATATGAATGAATAGGCAGGTCCGTACCTACTGTATATGAATGAATAGGCAGCTCCGTACCTACTGTATATGAATGAATAGGCAGGTCCTTACCTACTGTATATGAATGAATAGGCAGGTCCTTACCTACTGTATATGAATGAATAGGCAGGTCCTTACCTACTGTATATGAATGAATAGGCAGGTCCTTACCTACTGTATATGAATGAATAGGCAGGTCCTTACCTACTGTATATGAATGAATAGGCAGGTCCTTACCTACTGTATATGAATGAATAGGCAGGTCCGTACTTACTGTATATGAATGAATAGGCAGGTCCGTACCTACTGTATATGAATGACTAGGCAGGTCCGTACCTACTGTATATGAATGAATAGGCAGGTCCTTGCCTACTGTATATGAATGAATAGGCAGGTCCTTACCTACTGTATATGAATGAATAGGCAGGTCCTTACCTACTGTATATGAATGAATAGGCAGGTCCGTACCTACTGTATATGAATGAATAGGCAGGTCCGTACCTACTGTATATGAATGAATAGGCAGGTCCTTACCTACTGTATATGAATGAATAGGCAGGTCCGTACCTACTGTATATGAATGTCCATGTCCATTATTTGATAATGCCAAACGTCTATAATGTTCAAAAGTATTTTGTAAACTGTTAGTTTTAAAATTCATATTGCTTATTTTTGGGGGATCAAATGTTTAAATAGAGTTAAAAAATAATACTATGGTGCCTGTTGAAAGGTTTCCTTCTCCGTGACCTCTTGTTTCATGCACATCCTTTAAAAGTGATATCATAGTAGTAGTAGTAGTACTATGTTAAATCCTTCATCAACTCGACTCCTCTCCACACATTCCTCCAGCTTTGACTGACATGAGAAACGCTAAACCTTCCCAGAGAGGCCTGGAGAGGAGTGAGCTGAGCCTCTGAGCTGGCCCTGTCCTGGTTTTGGCCCTAAATGGCACACTAATCCCTCCGTAGTGCTCTGGGCCCTGATCAAAAGGAGTGCACTATGTAGGGAATAGGGTGTCATTTGGGATGCAGACCCTTGTGTTGAGTGGAAGCAGAACTCCAGTGGAGGAGAGGAGAGCCAAAGGTAATGTTTGTCCTGAGAGACAGAGATGGAGAACGAGACAGAGAGAGGGAGATGGGGGGAGAGAGAGGCGGGGGAGAGAGAGAGGGAGATGGGGGGGGGGGAGAGAGGGGGAGATGGAGAGGGGGGGGGGGGGGAGAGAGGGAGACGGGGGGAGAGAGGGAGACGGAGAGGGAGACGGAGAGAGGGAGACGGAGAGGGAGAGAGGGAGACGGGGGGGAGAGAGGGAGACGGGGAGGGAGACGGGGGGAGAGAGAGGGAGACGGGGAGAGGGGGACGGGGGGAGAGAGAGGGAGACGGGGAGACGTAGAGGGAGAGAGGGAGACGGGGGGGAGAGGGGGAGACCGGGGGGGGAGAGAGAGGGAGAGGGAGAGAGAGGGAGACAGAGAGAGAGAGAGGGAGAGAGGGAGGGAGACGGGGGAGAGAGGGAGGGAGACGGGGGGAGAGAGAGAGGGAGAGGGGGAGAGAGAGAGGGAGAGAGAGGGAGACAGAGGGAGACTGGGGGAGAGAGGGAGGGAGACGGAGAGAGAGAGGGAGACGGGGAGAGGGGGACGGGGGGAGAGAGAGGGGGACGGGGAGAGGGGGACGGGGGGAGAGAGAGAGGGAGAGGGGGACGGGGGAGAGGGAGGGAGACGGGGAGAGGGGGACGGGGGGGAGAGAGAGGGGGACGGGGAGAGGGGGACGGGGGGAGAGAGAGAGGGAAAGGCCGACTCTTTCCTTGTGGTTGACTGTTCTTAAACAAACGACGTGTCATCGTGACGATTAGGTCATCTGCTTTCTTTAAATCATTTCATGTTGTCATAGCAAACCACCTTTTAACCTCCAGATCCTGACTGAATCTCGCTCGGTTTCACCATGGTTCACTTACCTAACTAAAGTTGTGATTCACTGTGGATTTACAGGCTATCTTTATCCAGGTCGATGACTGACCACAGCAGGTGAATAATACTGGTAATGATAATACTGGTTGTTGAAGTACCTCCTCATCCCAGAGTCACCATCCCAGAGTCACAGCTTGTCATGTGATTATCTTCTCTCCTCAGTAGTCACCATTTGTCCTACCTCTAGATGCAATGGGTTCTAGTGTTCTATTTGTTCTGTTCTAGTGTTCTAGTGTTCTAGGTCTGTGTTCTAATGGTGTAGTCTGTACTTCAACCTCCCTGGCCTTATGTGACTGATGGACAAGAAGGCAGGAGGTGGTTGTGTGAGATAGTCCATAGTAGTTGTCAACACAGTACAAACAGATCTGGGACCAGCAGGCTAGTTTACAGTACAAACAGATCTGGGACCAGCAGGCTAGTTTACAGTACAAACAGATCTGGGACCAGCAGGCTAGTTTACAGTACAAACAGATCTGGGACCAGCAGGCTAGTTTACAGCACAAACAGATCTGGGACCAGCAGGCTAGTTTACAGTACAAACAGATCTGGGACCAGCAGGCTAGTTTACAGTACAAACAGATCTGGGACCAGCAGGCTAGTTTACATTACAAACAGATCTGGGACCAGCAGGCTAGTTTATAGTACAAACAGATCTGGGACCAGCAGGCTAGTTTACAGTACAAACAGATCTGGGACCAGCAGGCTAGTTTACAGTACAAACAGATCTGGGACCAGCAGGCTAGTTTACAGTACAAACATATCTGGGACCAGCAGGCTAGTTTACATCACAAACAGATCTGGGACCAGCAGGCAAGTTTACAGCCCAAACAGATCTGGGACCAGCAGGCTACTGGGACCAGCAGGCTAGTTCACAGCACAAACATATCTGGGACCAGCAGGCTAGTTTACAGTACAAACAGATCTGGGACCAGCAGGCTAGTTTACAGCACAAACAGATCTGGGACCAGCAGGCTAGTTTACATCACAAACAGATCTGGGACCAGCAGGCTAGTTTACAGTACAAACAGATCTGGGACCAGCAGGCTAGTTCACAGCACAAACAGATCTGGGATCAGCAGGCTAGTTTACATCACAAACAGATCTGGGACCAGCAGGCTAGTTTACAGTACAAACAGATCTGGGACCAGCAGGCTAGTTTACAGCACAAACAGATCTGGGACCAGCAGGCTAGTTTACAGCACAAACAGATCTGGGACCAGCAGGCTAGTTTACAGCACAAACAGATCTGGGACCAGCAGGCTAGTTTACAGCACAAACATATCTGGGACCAGCAGGCTAGTTTAGAGTACAAACAGATCTGGGATCAGCAGGCTACTGGGACCAGCAGGCTACTGGGACCAGCAGGCTAGTTCACAGCACAAACATATCTGGGACCAGCAGGCTACTGGGACCAGCAGGTTAGTTCACAGCACTAACAGATCTGGGACCAGCAGGCTAGTTTACAGCACAAACAGATCTTGGATCAGCAGGCTAGTTTACAGCACAAACAGATCTGGGACCAGCAGGCTAGTTTACAGCACTAACATATCTGGGACCAGCAGGCTAGTTCTGGAAGAGTTAACACTGTGCCTTTTCTAACACAGCTCACTTAATCCTGTGGTCCTTGTATGGGAGCTGAGAGCTGACTAAGGGTTTGTTGGTGAACAGGGAGGGGCACCCAGCCTCTCTCCTCTCTGCTGGAGTCACATGTCACCTTGGTTTGGATGTGTGTCTCAGCTTGTGTCCCAAGTGGCATCCTACTTCCTGTATAGTGCACCAGGGCCCTGGTCAAAATAAGTGCCCTATATAGGGAATAGGGTGCAATTTCTGACAGTCTCTCTGTGTGTTCCATGGTCAGCTGACTCCCATATTGTACGTCTCTTATCACTAGCTGCTAATGGGGCTGATAGAGAGGGTTGTTAGTGGGGCTGAGAGGCAGCGGTTACCTTGTTAGAGTAGCTAAATGAACCTCCTAAATGTCACAGAGAAGAGAAGAGAACTGGCTTCTCAGATCACACCAGATAGCTGCTCTATTAGCAACCAGCTACCAACACACCTTCCCTTCTGCTGTAGTCTAGATAACCTGGTGAACAGTGTCTATATGTAGCCACCAGCTACCAACACACCTTCCCTTCTGCTGTAGTCTAGATAACCTGGTGAACAGTGTCTATATGTAGCCACCAGCTACCAACACACCTTCCCTTCTGCTGTAGTCTAGATAACCTGGTGAACAGTGTCTATATGTAGCCACCAGCTACCAACACACCTTCCCTTCTGCTGTAGTCTAGATAACCTGGTGAACAGTGTCTATATGTAGCCACCAGCTACCAACACACCTTCCCTTCTGCTGTAGTCTAGATAACCTGGTGAACAGTGTCTATATGTAGCCACCAGCTACCAACACACCTTCCCTTCTGCTGTAGTCTAGATAACCTGGTGAACAGTGTCTATATGTAGCCACCAGCTACCAACACACCTTCCCTTCTGCTGCAGTCTAGATAACCTGGTGAACAGTGTCTATATGTAGCCACCAGCTACCAACACACCTTCCCTTCTGCTGTAGTCTAGATAACCTGGTGAACAGTGTCTATATGTAGCCACCAGCTACCAACACACCTTCCCTTCTGCTGTAGTCTAGATAACCTGGTGAACAGTGTCTATATGTAGCCACCAGCTACCAACACACCTTCCCTTCTGCTGTAGTCTAGATAACCTGGTGAACAGTGTCTATATGTAGCCACCAGCTACCAACACACCTTCCCTTCTGCTGTAGTCTAGATAACCTGGTGAACAGTGTCTATATGTAGCCACCAGCTACCAACACACCTTCCCTTCTGCTGTAGTCTAGATAACCTGGTGAACAGTGTCTATATGTAGCCACCAGCTACCAACACACCTTCCCTTCTGCTGTAGTCTAGATAACCTGGTGTGTCTCAGAGTAGGAATGCTGATCTAGGATCAGTTTTGCCTTTTAGATCCTAATGAATGAGTATATGGACAGGAGGGGAGTTGTTCCTAGATCAGCACTCCTACTCTGAGATGCTTTGTGGATACTGGCCAAGGAGATCTAGGTTCTACATGTCAATCAATCAATCAAATGTATTTATAAAGCTCTTTTTTTACATCAGCTGATGTCACAAAGTGCTGTACAGAAACCCAGCCTAAAACCCCAAACAGCAAGCAATGCAGGTGTAGAAGCATGGTGGCTAGGAAAAACTCCCTAGAAAGGCCAAAACCTAGGAAGAAACCTAGAGAGGAACCAGGCTATGAGGGGTGGCCAGTCCTCTTCTGGCTGTGCCGGGTGGAGATTATAACAGAACATGGCCAAGATGTTCAAATGTTCATAGATGACCAGCATGGTCAAATAATAATAATCACAGTGGTTGTCGAGGGTGCAACAGGTCAGCACCTCAGGAGTAAATGTCAGTTAGCTTTTCATAGCCGATCATTGAGAGTATCTCTACCGCTCCTGTCTCCCTCAGTGTGCTACCAGACCAGTCTACCAGGGTATAGCTAAGACGGTAGCTACCAGACCAGTCTACCAGGGTATAGCTAAGACGGTAGCTACCAGACCAGTCTACCAGGGTATAGCTAAGACAGTAGCTAGCAGACCAGTCTACCAGGGTATAGTTAAGATGGTAGCTACCAGACCAGTCTACCAGGGTATAGCTAAGACGGTAGCTACCAGACCAGTCTACCAGGGTATAGCTAAGACAATAGCTACCAGACCAGTCTACCAGGGTATAGCTAAGACAGTAGCTAGCAGACCAGTCTACCAGGGTATAGCTAAGACAGTAGCTACCAGACCAGTCTACCAGGGTATAGCTAAGACAGTAGCTAGCAGACCAGTCTACCAGGGTATAGCTAAGACAGTAGCTACCAGACCAGTCTACCAGGGTATAGCTAAGACAGTAGCTACCAGACCAGTCTACCAGGGTATAGCTAAGACAGTAGCTACCAGACCAGTCTACCAGGGTATAGCTAAGACAGTAGCTACCAGACCAGTCTACCAGGGTATAGCTAAGACGGTAGCTACCAGACCAGTCTACCAGGGTATAGCTAAGACAGTAGCTACCAGACCAGTCTACCAGGGTATAGCTAAGACAGTAGCTACCAGACCAGTCTACCAGGGTATAGCTAAGACAGTAGCTACCAGACCAGTCTACCAGGGTATAGCTAAGACAGTAGCTACCAGACCAGTCTACCATGGTATAGCTAAGACAGTAGCTACCAGACCAGTCTACCAGGGTATAGCTAAAACGGTAGCTACCAGACCAGTCTACCAGGGTATAGCTAAGACGGTAGCTACCAGACCAGTCTACCAGGGTATAGCTAAAACAGTAGCTACCAGACCAGTCTACCAGGGTATAGCTAAGACAGTAGCTACCAGACCAGTCTACCAGGGTATAGCTAAGACAGTAGCTACCAGACCAGTCTACCAGGGTATAGCTAAGACAGTAGCTACCAGACCAGTCTACCAGGGTATAGCTAAGACAGTAGCTACCAGACCAGTCTACCAGGGTATAGCTAAGACAGTAGCTACCAGACCAGTCTACCAGGGTATAGCTAAGACAGTAGCTACCAGACCAGTCTACCAGGGTATAGCTAAGACAGTAGCTACCAGACCAGTCTACCAGGGTATAGCTAAGACAGTAGCTACCAGACCAGTCTACCAGGGTATAGCTAAGACAGTAGCTACCAGACCAGTCTACCAGGGTATAGCTAAGACAGTAGCATGTTAACTGGTCCGGACCACGGTAACATGTTAACCGGTCAGGACCACGGTGACGTGTTAACCGGTCAGGACCACGGTAACGTGTTAACCGGTCAGGACCACGGTAACGTGTTAACCGGTCAGGACCACGGTAACGTGTTAACCGGTCAGGACCACGGTAACGTGTTAACTTAACTTACTACCGCAATATAATAACCCGTTGGTATTTTCCCTATCGACAATGACTGACTGCCTTTTGATATTCCCCTTATAAAGTTAAACAGCTTCAGTGAAGGCTTTAGCTACTGCAGGCCTGTGAAGGCAGTGAGCACCAGCACTCCAACTGACTTCCACGCTTCAACTTTGTGAGGAAGAATATTTTAGACTTACCAGTGTTACTCCTTTATAATCTAACAAAATAATGATTATCTGTATAGCAGAAGTAGCCAGGTATAAAGAACATGATGTAGGTGTTAGGAACATCAGGTATAAAGAACATGATGTAGGTGTTAGGAACATCAGGTATAAATAACATGATGTGGGTGTTAGGAACATCAGGTATAAATAACATGATGTAGGTGTTAGGAACATCAGGTATAAAGAACACAATGTAGGTGTTAGGAACATCAGGTATAAAGAACACAATGTAGGTGTTAGGAACATCAGGTATAAATAACATGGTGTAGGTGTTAGGAACATCAGGTATAAAGAACATGGTGTAGGTGTTAGGAACATCTTTCTCTGTCTGTCTAGGGCCTGACCTCCTGTTCCTTTAAATTATAAATATAAATATATAGGACAGCGTCTTATAGGCCCATATCCAATGTCCTGATGCCACCGCCCAGTGGGAGGGTGCTTTCACTCGCTGATCCCAACCAGCACGGGCCTGTTATGGGTCTGTTTTTCCACAGGCCTGTTATGGGTCTGTTTTTCCACAGGCCTGTTATGGGTCTGTTTTTCCACAGGCCTGTTATGGGTCTGTTTTTCCACGGGCCTGTTATGGGTCTGTTTTTCCACAGGCCTGTTATGGGTCGTTTTCCACAGGCCTGTTATGGGTCTGTTTTTCCACAGGCCTGTTATGGGTCTGTTTTTCCACAGGCCTGTTATGGGTCCTGTTTTTCCACAGGCCTGTTATGGGTCTGTTTTTCCACAGGCCTGTTATGGGTCTGTTTTTCCACAGGCCTGTTATGGGTCTGTTTTTCCACAGGCCTGTTATGGGTCTGTTTTTCCACAGGCCTGTTATGGGTCTGTTTTTCCACAGGCCTGTTATGGGTCTGTTTTTCCACGGGCCTGTTATGGGTCTGTTTTTCCATGGGCCTGTTATGGGTCTGTTTTTCCACAGGCCTGTTATGGGTCTGTTTTTCCACAGGCCTTTTCAGAACGGCGCGACTGTTCTCTGGTCCATTCAGAACTGGTCTCTGTTTAATTTTGTATTCATTTATGCATGTTGGGTCGGGTGGGAAAGCCACGGGACCAAAGAAGACCTCTAGATTGTGGCGTTTCCAGTCATATTGGAGCAGGGGGGCTGTTCCTGCTGCTATTCAACAAAGTGCTGCTGTTGACACACTGAGGTTAGACTGGCGTGTTGACACACTGAGGTTCTGTGTTAGATGGCGTGTTGACACACTGAGGTCTGTGTAGACTGGTGTTAGATGGCGTGTTGACACACTGAGGTCTGTGTTAGACTGGTGTTAGACTGGCGTGTTGACACACGGAGGTCTGTGTTAGACTGGTGTTAGACTGGCGTGTTGACACACTGAGGTCTGTGTTAGACAGGCGTGTTGACACACTGAGGTCTGTGTTAGACTGGTGTTAGACTGGCGTGTTGACACACTGAGGTCTGTGTTAGACTGGTGTTAGACTGGCGTGTTGACACACTGAGGTCTGTGTTAGACTGGTGTTAGACTGGCGTGTTGACACACTGAGGTCTGTGTTAGACTGGTGTTAGACTGGCGTGTTGACACACTGAGGTCTGTGTTAGACTGGCGTTAGACTGGCGTGTTGACACACTGAGGTCTGTGTTAGACTGGCGTGTTGACACACTGAGGTCTGTGTTAGACTGGTGTTAGACTGGCGTGTTGACACACTGAGGTCTGTGTTAGACTGGTGTTAGACTGGCGTGTTGACACACTGAGGTCTGTGTTAGACTGGTGTTAGACTGGCGTGTTGACACACTGAGGTCTGTGTTAGACTGGCGTTAGACTGGCGTGTTGACACACTGAGGTCTGTGTTAGACTGGTGTTAGACTGGCGTGTTGACACTGAGGTCTGTGTTAGACTGGTGTTAGACTGGCGTGTTGACACAGGTCTGTGTTAGACTGGCGTTAGACTGGCGTTAGACTGGCGTTAGACTGGCGTTAGACTGGCGTTAGACTGGCGGTAGACTGGCGGTAGACTGGCGTTAGACTGGCGTTAGACTGGCGTGTTGCCTTAAAAGGAGAACCAACTGGGAGTCTGTTTCCTTCTGTCTTTTGGGTCTGACATGGAGCTCAGTGAGAGAAGATGAGAAGTGTGTGTGTGTGTGTGTGTGTGTGTGTGTGTGGGGAGGGGTTGGTGTTAGGACCAGGGTGATGATTGCACATGTGGAGCCCTGTCATCTCTGCTGGTGCCAATAGGTTCTGACTGAACGAGCGGAAGAGGCCTGACACGCGCAAACACACACACACACACACACACACAGTGACGCAACACACACACTATCACACACACTCTCAAACAAGCACTAAGCCATTCTCCACCCACCACAGGTCTATTTGAAGATGAGAAACAGTTGTCAGTCTAACCCCCTCCACACACACACACACACACACCCCTCCCCCAACACACACACCCCCTCGCTATTAGAGCACTGCTAGTGGTTTATTAGACACAGATATCAAGTTTCCGCCACCGCGGGGGAGCGAGGGGAGAAGGAGGGATCGTGCCCCCTAATCACAAACAGCCAGCACTTCCTGCCAACACACACTCACACATACACACACACACACACACACACACACACACACACACACACACACACACACACACACACACACACACACACACACACACACACACACACACACACACACTCCTTCCAGTGTCAAAAGGGACATAGAACCCCTTCCTTCTGTCAAGCACTGACACGCCCACTTACTCAAGCTGGTGTGTTTTTAACTTCTCTTTCAGCTGGGAGTTCTACTGCTTCCTCCTCTCACATCTGGGAGAGAGGGGAGGGGGGAGGGGAGGGGGGAGGGGAGCTGGGAGTTCTACTGCTTCCTCTCCTCACATCTGGGAGAGAGGGAAGGAAGAGGGGGGAGGGGGGAGGGGAGCTGGGAGTTCTACTGCTTCCTCTCCTCACATCTGGGAGAGAGGGGAGGGGGGAGGGGAGCTGGGAGTTCTACTGCTTCCTCTCCTCACATCTGGGAGAGAGGGGAGGGGGGAGGGGGGGAGGGGGGAGGGGAGCTGGGAGTTCTACTGCTTCCTCTCCTCACATCTGGGAGAGAGGGGAGGGGGGAGGGGGGAGGGGAGTTCTACTGCTTCCTCTCCTCACATCTGGGAGAGAGGGAAGGAAGAGAGGAAGAGGGGGGAGGGGAGCTGGGAGTTCTACTGCTTCCTCCTCTCACATCTGGGAGAGAGGGGAGGGGGGAGGGGAGCTGGGAGTTCTACTGCTTCCTCTCCTCACATCTGGGAGAGAGGGGAGGGGGGAGGGGAGCTGGGAGTTCTACTGCTTCCTCTCCTCACATCTGGGAGAGAGGGAAGGAAGAGAGGAAGAGGGGGGAGGGGAGCTGGGAGTTCTACTGCTTCCTCCTCTCACATCTGGGAGAGAGGGAAGGAAGAGGGGGGA
Source organism: Salmo trutta (assembly GCF_901001165.1). NCBI lineage: Eukaryota > Metazoa > Chordata > Actinopteri > Salmoniformes > Salmonidae > Salmo > Salmo trutta. The sequence continues at coordinate 20,435 of NW_021823336.1, read as the reverse complement.
GGGGAGCTGGGAGTTCTACTGCTTCCTCCTCACATCTGGGAGAGAGGGAAGGATGGAAGGAAGAGGGGGGGAGGGGGGGAGGGGAGCTGGGAGTTCTACTGCTTCCTCCTCACATCTGGGAGAGAGGGAAGGAAGAGAGGAAGAGGGGGGAGGGGAGCTGGGAGTTCTACTGCTTCCTCCTCACATCTGGGAGAGAGGGAAGGATGGAAGGAAGAGGGGGGGAGGGGGGGAGGGGAGCTGGGAGTTCTACTGCTTCCTCCTCACATCTGGGAGAGAGGGAGGGAAGGATGGAAGGAAGAGGGGGGAGGGGAGCTGGGCCAACATCTGGTGGAGGTGTAGAGGAGGGAGATTTGGGGAGGGGTTACAACACTAATTCCTCAACAGGGGAGTCTGCTTTGTGTTTTACCTGTTGTTGTCCCTCTGAGGCATGTCATAAAAACAGCTGGTTTCTGTATTAACAGACTGAATACAACCCTGTTATTCTGCAGGGTTAACACTCCTACAGCCAGGGTGGATCAGACTGAATATAACCCTGTTATCCTGCAGGGTTAACACTCCTACAGCCAGGGTGGATCAGACTGAATATAACCCTGTTATTCTGCAGGGTTAACACTCCTACAGCCAGGGTGGATCAGACTGAATATAACCCTGTTATTCTGCAGGGTTAACACTCGTACAGCCAGGGTGGATCAGACTGAATATAACCCTGTTATTCTGCAGGGTTAACACTCCTACAGCCAGGGTGGATCAGACTGAATATAACCCTGTTATCCTGCAGGGTTAACACTCCTACAGCCAGGGTGGATCAGACTGAATATAACCCTGTTATCCTGCAGGGTTAACCCTCCTACAGCCAGGGTGGATCAGACTGAATATAACCCTGTTATTCTGCAGGGTTAACACTCCTACAGCCAGGGTGGATCAGACTGAATACAACTCTGTTATTCTGCAGGGTTAACACTCCTACAGCCAGGGTGGATCAGACTGAATATAACCCTGTTATTCTGCAGGGTTAACACTCCTACAGCCAGGGTGGATCAGACTGAATATAACCCTGTTATCCTGCAGGGTTAACACTCCTACAGCCAGGGTGGATCAGACTGAATATAACCCTGTTATTCTGCAGGGTTAACACTCCTACAGCCAGGGTGGATCAGACTGAATATAACCCTGTTATTCTGCAGGGTTAACCCTCCTACAGCCAGGGTGGATCAGACTGAATATAACCCTGTTATCCTGCAGGGTTAACACTCCTACAGCCAGGGTGGATCAGACTGAATATAACCCTGTTATTCTGCAGGGTTAACACTCCTACAGCCAGGGTGGATCAGACTGAATATAACCCTGTTATTCTGCAGGGTTAACACTCCTACAGCCAGGGTGGATCAGACTGAATACAACTCTGTTATCCTGCAGGGTTAACACTCCTACAGCCAGGGTGGATCAGACTGAATATAACCCTGTTATTCTGCAGGGTTAACACTCCTACAGCCAGGGTGGATCAGACTGAATATAACCCTGTTATCCTGCAGGGTTAACACTCCTACAGCCAGGGTGGATCAGACTGAATATAACCCTGTTATCCTGCAGGGTTAACACTCCTACAGCCAGGGTGGATCAGACTGAATACAACTCTGTTATCCTGCAGGGTTAACACTCCTACAGCCAGGGTGGATCAGACTGAATATAACCCTGTTATTCTGCAGGGTTAACACTCCTACAGCCAGGGTGGATCAGACTGAATATAACCCTGTTATTCTGCAGGGTTAACACTCCTACAGCCAGGGTGGATCAGACTGAATATAACCCTGTTATCCTGCAGGGTTAACACTCCTACAGCCAGGGTGGATCAGACTGAATATAACCCTGTTATTCTGCAGGGTTAACACTCCTACAGCCAGGGTGGATCAGACTGAATATAACCCTGTTATCCTACAGGGTTAACACTCCTACAGCCAGGGTGGATCAGACTGAATATAACCCTGTTATTCTGCAGGGTTAACACTCCTACAGCCAGGGTGGATCAGACTGAATATAACCCTGTTATTCTGCAGGGTTAACCCTCCTACAGCCAGGGTGGATCAGACTGAATACAACTCTGTTATCCTGCAGGGTTAACACTCCTACAGCCAGGGTGGATCAGACTGAATATAACCCTGTTATCCTGCAGGGTTAACACTCCTACAGCCAGGGTGGATCAGACTGAATATAACCCTGTTATCCTACAGGGTTAACACTCCTACAGCCAGGGTGGATCAGACTGAATATAACCCTGTTATTCTGCAGGGTTAACACTCCTACAGCCAGGGTGGATCAGACTGAATATAACCCTGTTATCCTGCAGGGTTAACACTCCTACAGCCAGGGTGGATCAGACTGAATATAACCCTGTTATCCTGCAGGGTTAACACTCCTACAGCCAGGGTGGATCAGACTGAATATAACCCTGTTATTCTGCAGGGTTAACACTCCTACAGCCAGGGTGGATCAGACTGAATATAACCCTGTTATTCTGCAGGGTTAACACTCCTACAGCCAGGGTGGATCAGACTGAATATAACCCTGTTATTCTGCAGGGTTAACACTCCTACAGCCAGGGTGGATCAGACTGAATATAACCCTGTTATTCTGCAGGGTTAACACTCCTACAGCCAGGGTGGATCAGACTGAATATAACCCTGTTATTCTGCAGGGTTAACACTCCTACAGCCAGGGTGGATCAGACTGAATACAACCCTGTTATTCTGCAGGGTTAACACTCCTACAGCCAGGGTGGATCAGACTGAATATAACCCTGTTATCCTGCAGGGTTAACACTCCTACAGCCAGGGTGGATCAGACTGAATATAACCCTGTTATCCTGCAGGGTTAACACTCCTACAGCCAGGGTGGATCAGACTGAATATAACCCTGTTATTCTGCAGGGTTAACACTCCTACAGCCAGGGTGGATCAGACTGAATATAACCCTGTTATCCTGCAGGGTTAACACTCCTACAGCCAGGGTGGATCAGACTGAATATAACCCTGTTATCCTGCAGGGTTAACACTCCTACAGCCAGGGTGGATCAGACTGAATATAACCCTGTTATCCTGCAGGGTTAACACTCCTACAGCCAGGGTGGATCAGACTGAATATAACCCTGTTATCCTGCAGGGTTAACACTCCTACAGCCAGGGTGGATCAGACTGAATATAACCCTGTTATCCTGCAGGGTTAACACTCCTACAGCCAGGGTGGATCAGACTGAATACAACCCTGTTATCCTGCAGGGTTAACACTCCTACAGCCAGGGTGGATCAGACTGAATATAACCCTGTTATTCTGCAGGGTTAACCCTCCTACAGCCAGGGTGGATCAGACTGAATATAACCCTGTTATCCTGCAGGGTTAACACTCCTACAGCCAGGGTGGATCAGACTGAATATAACCCTGTTATTCCTGCAGGGTTAACACTCCTACAGCCAGGGTGGATCAGACTGAATATAACCCTGTTATTCTGCAGGGTTAACACTCCTACAGCCAGGGTGGATCAGACTGAATATAACCCTGTTATTCTGCAGGGTTAACACTCCTACAGCCAGGGTGGATCAGACTGAATATAACCCTGTTATTCTGCAGGGTTAACACTCCTACAGCCAGGGTGGATCAGACTGAATATAACCCTGTTATTCTGCAGGGTTAACACTCCTACAGCCAGGGTGGATCAGACTGAATATAACCCTGTTATTCTGCAGGGTTAACACTCCTACAGCCAGGGTTGATCAGACTGAATATAACCCTGTTATTCTGCAGGGTTAACACTCCTACAGCCAGGGTGATCAGACTGAATATAACTCTGTTATTCTGCAGGGTTAACACTCCTACAGCCAGGGTGGATCAGACTGAATATAACCCTGCAGGGTTAACACTCCTACAGCCAGGGTGGATCAGACTGAATATAACCCTGTTATCCTGCAGGGTTAACACTCCTACAGCCAGGGTGGATCAGACTGAATATAACCCTGTTATTCTGCAGGGTTAACCCTCCTACAGCCAGGGTGGATCAGACTGAATATAACCCTGTTATTCTGCAGGGTTAACACTCCTACAGCCAGGGTGGATCAGACTGAATATAACCCTGTTATTCTGCAGGGTTAACCCTCCTACAGCCAGGGTGGATCAGACTGAATATAACCCTGTTATTCTGCAGGGTTAACACTCCTACAGCCAGGGTGGATCAGACTGAATATAACCCTGTTATTCTGCAGGGTTAACACTCCTACAGCCAGGGTGGATCAGACTGAATATAACCCTGTTATTCTGCAGGGTTAACACTCCTACAGCCAGGGTGGATCAGACTGAATATAACCCTGTTATTCTGCAGGGTTAACACTCCTACAGCCAGGGTTGATCAGACTGAATATAACCCTGTTATTCTGCAGGGTTAACACTCCTACAGCCAGGGTGGATCAGACTGAATATAACCCTGTTATTCTGCAGGGTTAACACTCCTACAGCCAGGGTGGATCAGACTGAATATAACCCTGTTATTCTGCAGGGTTAACACTCCTACAGCCAGGGTGGATCAGACTGAATATAACCCTGTTATTCTGCAGGGTTAACACTCCTACAGCCAGGGTTGATCAGACTGAATATAACCCTGTTATTCTGCAGGGTAACACTCCTACAGCCAGGGTGGATCAGACTGAATATAACCCTGTTATTCTGCAGGGTTAACCCTCCTACAGCCAGGGTGGATCAGACTGAATATAACCCTGTTATTCTGCAGGGTTAACACTCCTACAGCCAGGGTTGATCAGACTGAATATAACCCTGTTATTCTGCAGGGTTAACACTCCTACAGCCAGGGTGGATCAGACTGAATATAACCCTGTTATTCTGCAGGGTTAACACTCCTACAGCCAGGGTGGATCAGACTGAATATAACCCTGTTATCCTGCAGGGTTAACACTCCTACAGCCAGGGTGGATCAGACTGAATATAACCCTGTTATTCTGCAGGGTTAACACTCCTACAGCCAGGGTGGATCAGACTGAATATAACCCTGTTATTCTGCAGGGTAACACTCCTACAGCCAGGGTGGATCAGACTGAATATAACCCTGTTATCCTGCAGGGTTAACACTCCTACAGCCAGGGTGGATCAGACTGAATATAACCCTGTTATTCTGCAGGGTTAACACTCCTACAGCCAGGGTGGATCAGACTGAATATAACCCTGTTATTCTGCAGGGTTAACACTCCTACAGCCAGGGTGGATCAGACTGAATATAACCCTGTTATTCTGCAGGGTTAACACTCCTACAGCCAGGGTGGATCAGACTGAATATAACCCTGTTATTCTGCAGGGTTAACACTCCTACAGCCAGGGTGGATCAGATGGGTCTGGGCCCATAGACATAATGCCTCTCTGAGTAGCAGTGCTGATCTAGGATCAGGTTTGACTTTTAGATAAATGGACAGTAAGGACCTGATCAGCATTCATACTCAGACGCTTTATGGGCCCTGGTGTAGGTCAGCCATTCAGTCAGCCAGCCAGCCAGCCAGTCAGTCAGTCAGCCAGCCAGTGAGGAGTGATGGCATCTGTTGCCAGTCTACACTCGTCAGGTCTTAATCAGTGTAGTTGAGAGGAACCTGCAGGAGCCCAAACTCCCCTATGGGATATCTCACCATTCTGTGATTGTTGAAGTAATTAAATACAGAATAGAACAGTATGGTGTCCGTCGCCACAGCAAAGCCTGGAGATGGCTAATGATCTGTTGTTTATGATGTTGTTGTCATGGACGACTGATTGGGCTCATTGCTTCCAGCTGGAAAATAAATCCTCCTCTCGTGGAATGGCGTGCTTTGAGTACTTCTGAAAAGTGCTGTTTACATGTTGAAAAATGAATGGCTGTATGCTGCAGTTGCTATAGGCCTAGTATTTACCTTTTATGTTGATGACGCTTTGAGACCTCGATCATTTGCAGCTATTTAGGCTATCAAAACGTGTGTGAGTTTGAGTATGTGTCTGTTAGGCCTATGGGGGAAAACAAGTCTGTTAGGCCTATATATACTGAACAGAAATATAAATGCAACATGTAAAGTGTTGGTCCCATGTTTCATACGCACAAAAAAGCTAATTTCACTCAAATGTTGTGCACAAATGTGTTTACATCCCTGTTAGTGAGCATTTTATCCTTTAGTCAAGATAATCCATCCACCTGACAGGTGTGGCATATCAAGAAGCTGATTAAACAGCATGATCATTACACAGGTGCACCTTGTGCTGGGGACAATGAAAGGCCACTCTAAAATGTGCAGTTTTGTCACACAACACAATGCCACAGATGTCTCAAGTTTTGAGGGATCGCGCAATTGGCATGCTGTCTGCAGGAATGTCCAACAGAGCTGTTGCCATAGAATTTCATGTTAATTTCTCTATCATAAGCCACATCCAATGTCGTTTTAGAGAATTTGGTAGTACAACCAACTGGCCTCACAACTGCAGACCACATGTAACCACATCAGCCCAGGACCTCCACTGAGGAGTCTGTCTCTAATAAAGCCCTTTTGTGGGGAAAAACTCATTCTGATAGGCTGGGCCTGGCTCCCCAGTGGGTGGACCTGGATCCCAACTGTAACTCAGTAAATTCTTTGAAATTGTTGCATTTTGCATTTATTTTTTCCACATTTACTAAGGACTTAACATGGTCCACACAGACCCGCACAGTCGTGAAGATGGCATGGCAGCACCTCTTCCCCCTCAGGAGGCTGAAAAAATTTGACTTGGGCCCTCAGAACCCCAAAAGGTTCTACAGCTGCGCCATCGAGAGCATCTTGACTGGCTGCATCACCGCTTGGTTTGGCAATAGCACCTCCCTAGATCGCATGGCTCTGCAGAGGGTGGTGCAGACAGCCCAGTACATCACTGGGACCAAGCTCCCTGCCATCCAGGACCTCTATACCAGGCAGTGTCAGAGGAAGGTCCAAAAATTGCCAAAGACTCCAGACACCCAAGGTTCACTCTGCCAACATCTGGCAAACGGTACCGGAGCGTCGTCTCTCGGACCAACAGGCTCTGAGACAGCTTCTACCCCCAAGCCATAAGACTGCTAAATAGCCAGACTGCTAATTAGAAAATTATTTGTACCCATACTATCTGCACTGACTCTATCTTGCACTGACCCTACGCACCCTCACTAGAAATATATACACACCATATACACACTCACTAGACTATATATACACACACTCACTAGACATTATATACAAACTATACACACACTCACTAGACTGTATATACACACTATATACACACTCACTAGACATTATATACACACTATATACACACTCACTAGACTATATATACACACTATACACACACTCACTAGACATTATATACACACTATACACACACTCACTAGACTATATATACACACTATACACACACTCACTAGACATTATATACACACTATACACACACTCACTAGACTATATATACACATTATATACACACTCACTAGACATTATATACACACTATATACACACTCACTAGACTATATATACACACTATACACACACTCACTAGACTATATATACACACTCACTAGACTATATATATACAAACTATACACACACACTCACTAGACTATATATACACACTATATACACACTCACTAGACATTATATACACACTGTATACACACTCACTAGACTATATATACACACTATATACACACTCACTAGACTATATATACACACCATATACACACTCACTAGACGTTATATACGCATTATATACACACTCACTAGACATTATATACACACTATATACACACTCACTAGACTATATATACAAACTATACACACACACTCACTAGACTATATATACACACTATATACACACTCACTAGACATTATATACACACTATATACACACTCACTAGACATTATATACACACTATATACACACTCACTAGACTATATATACACACTATATACACACTCACTAGACTATATATGCACACTATATACACACTCACTAGAGCATCTGTCTCGGTACAATACGGGACAGAACATCTGAAGTCGGCCGAACGGCTCCTCAGCTGAAGTCGGCCGAACGGCTCCTCAGCTGAAGTCGGCCGAACGGCTCCTCAGCTGAAGTCGACCGAACGGCTCCTCAGCTGAAGTCGGCCGAACGGCTCCTCAGCCGGAAGTCGGCCGAACGGCTCCTCAGCCGAAAGTCGGCCGAACGGCTCCTCAGCTGAAGTGTTGTACTACAGAACATGAGAAGGATGTTTTTCTTTACGTCTAAAGATGTTTTACAGTTTCTTTGTTTGGTGTCACAGCTCTGCTATGCCACATGAAGGAAGGAGGGAGGACGCTCTCAGAAACACCCGCTTGCATCCCAAATGGCCCCCTATTCCCCATGGGTCCTGGTCAAAAGTAGTGCACTACGTAGGGAATAGGGTGCCAGTCCTGGTCTAAAGTAATGCACTACGTAGGGAATAGGGTGCCAGTCCTGGTCTAAAGTAATGCACTACGTAGGGAATAGGGTGCCAGTCCTGGTCTAAAGTAATGCACTACGTAGGGAATAGGGTGCCACTCCTGGTCAAAAGTAGTGCACTACGTAGGGAATAGGATGCCAGTCCTGGTCAAAAGTAGTGCACTACGTAGGGAATAGGGTGCCAGTCCTGGTCAAAAGTAGTGCACTACGTAGGGAATAGGGTGCCTTGTGGAACTCAGCTCTGGGATTTTTAATTCATGCAGTAAATATGTACTCTGTTGAATATATGAAGGCAGCCAACACCCAACGTTCCCTCAGCAGCCTCCCCCCCCCCCCCCCCCACTCCTGAGGCTCTGAGCTCTTTCAGTACACACACACACACACACATACGTAGTCTCACACACACATACGTAGTCACACACACACATGCAGTCACACACACTTCTGCCTCCTGAGGCTCTGAGCCGTTCCAGCAAGAGACAGCAGGCTTGTCCGTGTAAACAGACGTCTTCCTAACGCAGTAGAGGGGTGTGTTTCTCTAAGGTGTTGTTCTGCCTCAGGGTTTGATTTGACTACATCATCATTCATGACCATGCACACACCACCAAGCTATCACTCCCCCAATGCTCCTAATTTACAGAGACAAAGGGTGTGTGTGTGTGTGTGTGTGTGTGAGATTGTGTGTGTGTGTGTGTGTGTGAGATTGTGTGAGATTGTGTGTGTGTGAGATTGAGTGTGTGTCGAAGCTATCGCTCCTCTTCACGCCCCCAACACCCAGACTCAGACAGAGCGACTCAGACAGAGCGACTCAGACAGAGCGACTCAGACAGAGCGACTCAGACAGAGAGACTCAGAGCTGTATTTTACTCCCTGCTGTGAACAGAGACACATCTGAAGCCATTGAAACACTGTTTTATGTGACAGAAATGTGAGATTTGTGAGAAGGCTGATCTTGTTGACGTGCCGTGGTTGAGAAGTTCAACACATTTCACTGAGTTGTTTCTAGATGTGGTCACACGGCCGTCTCTGCTACATTGATACGTTTCTTCATTTTTATTGCTAAAGTGTGAATACGTATAATTGCAGTGAAGCAGTGATGTTTCTATATTCTAGACATCTACAGGCTTGTTAGGACGAGAGACGACTGGAACCAAACAACTGAACATCCTGCTGTTGGAGAATATACTGCGTCATATAGACATTTATTGTAAAACCTGTCTATTTGGGAGAGAAAATAATTGGCTTCGTTGCGACAATTGTCATAACACTCCTCAATATCACTTGGCAGAACACTCCCCCCATGCAAGAGAAATAACATATTTGGCAATGTTTTTAAGTGGATATGCATAGACAGACTTCTGAAATGAAGAAATCTCTGAAAGCAGCCAGATGTATTAAGTTATCCAGCAGCTCGTAACTTCATGACACAAGGAATAAGATCATGTATTCATCAAGAAAGCAAAAAGACGTCTGTTCTCTGCAAGATAATTCTACAAAAAAAGTCTTCATCTTCTTGAATTAGTGACTTAATTTCATGACCTGCGGGGCATCACCTGACCTGTCCTGACCCCGATGACTCATCCCTAAACCTGACATGCTTGGTCTTGCAACTGCTGTCCCAGGTGGCCATGTTGGATCTGTGAGTCAAAGAGCCAGGCTGCTCAGTGAGTCAGTTCCATCCAGCATGTAGTGGTGAAGATGTCCTGGCCCAGAGAGTCTGCTGTCCCGGGTGGCCATGTTGGATCTGTGAGTCAAAGAGCCAGGCTGCTCAGTGAGTCAGTTCCATCCAGCATGTAGTGGTGAAGATGTCCTGGCCCAGAGAGTCTGCTGTCCCGGGTGGCCATGTTGGATCTGTGAGTCAAAGAGCCAGGCTGCTCAGTGAGTCAGTTCCATCCAGCATGTAGTGGTGAAGATGTCCTGGCCCAGAGAGTCTGCTGTCCCAGGTGGCCATGTTGGATCTGTGAGTCAAAGAGCCAGGCTGCTCAGTGAGTCTGTTCCATCCAGCATGTAGTGGTGAAGATGTCCTGGCCCAGAGAGTCTGTCTGTTGCAGGGAGAGATATACAAAGCTGACCAAAGCTGTGGGAATAGGTCGTTTGGTCGAAAGTTGTGTTGGAAATGTTGGTTGGGTGATGTTGTTTATCAGATATATCCAGAACAGAGGAAGTGAAATTGTACACAATCTTCTTCTGCATTTCTGTCTGGTATACCTTGTGCCATTTGGCTTTTTCTGATTGGCTGTTGGATGAGGCATGTAAATGTGTTGTTACTATGCCACATGTTTTATCCCCTTTTTAAGCCTTTTAGGTTTAAAGTCACGTAAATGTAATTTACTCTAACCATCATAACATATTTAACCATCATTGTAGTGATGTAGAGCAGATGATGTGGTCAGTGATGGTGTCTCTGGGTTAACACCCATATTACTCCAACCATCATAACATATTTAACCATCATTGTAGTGATGTAGAGCAGATGATGTGGTCAGTGATGGTGTCTCTGGGTTAACACCCATATTGTGTCATGTTATTGTTACAGTCACTTTGCAAGCTTCACACGGCTTTGGCCATGAATTGAACTGCAAGGGCGTCTGTGCTGGTTTTATCCTTTTATGTCCAAGTCAATTTGGCCAATCACGTGAACTGAAGGTTCAGACAGACAGTCCAGTCTATCCCAGGGTGGACTCTGGGCCGTTGACAGGGTGGGCTCGGGGCCGTTGACAGGGTGGGATCGGGGCCGTTGACAGGGTGGGCTCTGGGTCGTTGACAGGGTGGGATCGGGGCCGTTGACAGGGTGGGGTCGGGGTCGTTGACAGGGTGGGATCGGGGTCGTTGACAGGGTGGGGTCGGGGTCGTTGACAGGGTGGACTCTGGGTCGTTGACAGGGTGGGCTCGGGGCCGTTGACAGGGTGGACTCTGGGTCGTTGACAGGGTGGGATCGGGGCCGTTGACAGGGTGGGGTCGTTGACAGGGTGGGGTCGTTGACAGGGTGGGGTCGTTGACAGGGTGGGGTCGGGGCCGTTGACAGGGTGGACTCTGGGCCGTTGACAGGGTGGGATCGGGGCCGTTGACAGGGTGGGGTCGTTGACAGGGTGGGGTCGGGGCCGTTGACAGGGTGGACTCGGGGTCGTTGACAGGGTGGGCTCGGGGCCGTTGACAGGGTGGGCTCGGGGCCGTTGACAGGGTGGGCTCGGGGCCGTTGACAGGGTGGACTCGGGGTCGTTGACAGGGTGGACTCGGGGTCGTTGACAGGGTGGACTCTGTCGTCAACCTGACTCCAGTACGTGGTAGGAAGCTGACCTGCCCAGAAAATATCACATCTCCTGTTGGATCAGTCAATCGCTGATGAAAATGTTGTCTTGACGACAGAGGCGGTGGTATTCAAAAGGCTTCCATCAGCCTGGTTGTTATCTTCAGCTGTGGTTTGGTATTTCAGTAGAGGCACCATCTCCTCTTCTCTTTCAACTCTGCAGCAGTTGACCATGAAGAGACAGTTTTGATGACATAAAGGCAGATCTAATGGAGAAAAGGATTTACAAGACTCTTTGATTACTTTCAAGAGGTGTGTATTACTAAGGATCAGTTTGACCTTGTCCTTGTCAAGTGTTAGGTAGAGAGAGACACAGAGAGAGAGACACACACACACACAGAGAGAGAGACACACACACAGAGAGAGAGAGACACACACACACAGAGAGAGACACACAGAGAGAGAGACACACAGAGAGAGAGACACACACACAGAGAGAGAGACACACACACACACACACACACACAGAGAGACACACACACACACACACAGAGAGAGACACACACACACACACACAGAGAGACACACACACACACACACAGAGAGAGACACACACACACACAGAGAGAGAGACACACACACACACACAGAGAGAGAGACACACACACAGAGAGAGAGAGACACACACACAGAGAGAGAGAGAGAGAGAGACACACACACAGAGAGAGAGGACACACACACAGAGAGAGAGAGAGAGAGACACACACACACAGAGAGAGAGAGACACACACAGAGAGAGAGAGACACAGAGAGAGAGCTGAGAGAGAGAGAGAGACAGAGAGAGAGAGACACACACACACAGAGAGAGAGAGACACAGAGAGAGAGAGAGAGACACAGAGAGAGAGACACAGAGAGAGAGAGAGACACAGAGAGAGAGACACAGACAGCCAGCAGATAAAGTACTAGAGCACACTACATTCCATTGGAGCTCCGCTGACTAAAATGGAGTGTCAGGCAGAAAGAGGATGGTCTCTGTAGAACACTGGATGTGTCCCAAATGTAACCCTGTTTCCATAGGGCTCTGGTCAAAAGTAGTGCACTTCATAGGGAATAGGCTGCCGTTAGGGACATATCTAGTGAATGCACCACAGCAATCTGTTATTGATCTGTGCTCAGCGTTGTTGGCTGTAGGCCAGGTTGTATTTAGGACATTCTGGGGATGTGTCCCAGATGGCACCCTATTCCCTATATAGGGCACTACTTTAGACCAGAGCCCTATTCCCTATACAGTGCACTACTTTAGACCAGAGCCCTATTCCCTATATAGTGCACTACTTTAGACCAGAGCCCTATTCCCTATACAGTGCACCTCTTTAGACCAGAGCCCATAGGGTGCCATTTGAGACACAGCCTGGTTCTCCATGTCAGTCAGTCATAGCAGTCCTTTACTAGGGTACAGTCCTTTACTAGGGTACAGACCTTTACTAGGGTACAGTCCTTTACTAGGGTACAGACCTTTACTAGGGTACAGACCTTTACTAGGGTACAGACCTTTACTAGGGTACAGACCTTTACTAGGGTACAGACCTTTACTAGGGTACAGACCTTTACTAGGGTACAGAACCTTTACTAGGGTACAGACCTTACTAGGGTACGTCCTTTACTAGGGTACAGACCTTTACTAGGGTACAGTCCCTTTACTAGGGTACAGACCTTTACTAGGGTACAGACCTTTACTAGGGTACAGTCTTTTACTAGGGTACAGACCTTTACTAGGGTACAGTACCTTTACTAGGGTACAGACCTTTACTAGGGTACAGTCCTTTACTAGGGTACAGTCCTTTACTAGGGTACAGACCTTTACTAGGGTACAGACCTTTACTAGGGTACAGTACTTACTAGGGTACAGACCTTTACTAGGGTACAGTCCCTTTACTAGGGTACAGACCTTTACTAGGGTACAGTCCTTTACTAGGGTACCAGACCTTTACTAGGGTTACAGTCCTTTACTAGGGTACAGACCTTTACTAGGGTACAGTCCTTTACTAGGGTACAGACCTTTACTAGGGTACAGACCTTTTACTAGGGTACAGATCCTTTACTAGGGTACAGACCTTTACTAGAGGTACAGTACCTTTACTAGGGTACAGACCTTTACTAGGGTACAGTCCTTTACTAGGGTACAGACCTTTACTAGGGTACAGACCTTTACTAGGGTACAGACCTTTACTAGGGTACAGTCCTTTACTAGGGTACAGACCTTTACTAGGGTACAGTCCTTTACTAGGGTACAGACCTTTACTAGGGTACAGACCTTTACTAGGGTACAGTCCTTTACTAGGGTACAGACCTTTACTAGGGTACAGACCTTTACTAGGGTACAGACCTTTACTAGGGTACAGACCTTTACTAGGGTACAGACCTTTACTAGGGTACAGTCCTTTACTAGGGTACAGACCTTTACTAGGGTACAGACCTTTACTAGGGTACAGACCTTTACTAGGGTACAGTGTAACACATCTACTAATGGGACCAGTCACTGTAGGAACCGTAGTTGTGATGACCGACCAAGAGCCTCTCTCTCTGGGGGGGGGGGGGGGAGAGGGACATGGTGTGGGGGGGAGGCGAGAGAGGGACATGGTGTGGGGGGGGGGGGGACATGGTGTGGGGGGGGGGGCGAGAGAGGGAAATGGTGTGTGTGTGATCGTGTGCTCTGTCTCATTTTACCAGGCTGTTTCAGCCCTTCATTCTACACTGGTTCCTCTCAATTTAACAACAAATGTTGCAGACAGTTATGAAATAAATATGTCTCTGTCCCTCCCAATATTCTGTCAGAGAGAGAGAGAGAGAGAGAGAGAGTGTGTGTGTGTGTGTGTGTGTGCTCCATGTCTCCAGCTGTCATGATTTAGTCTCCTATCTGCGTGACAAACACCCCTCTTCTCCCCCGTTTCCCGTTTCCTCTCTGCTCCCCCGTGTCCCGTTTCCCTTCTGATCCCCCATGTCCCGTTTCCCCTCTGCTCCCCCGTGTCCGTTTTCCTCTCTGCTCCCCGTCGTCCCGGTTTCCCTCCCTTGCTCCCCCGTGTTCCCGTTTCCCCTCTGCTCCCCCGTGTCCCGTTCCCCTCTGCTCCCCCGTTGTCCCGTTTTCCCCTCTGCTCCCCCGTGTCCCGTTTCCCCTCTTCTCCCCCGTGTCCCGTTTCCCCTCTGCTCCCCCGTGTCCCGTTTCCCTTCTGCTCCCCCGTGTCCCGTTTCCCCTCTGCTCCCCCGTTTCCCCTCTGCTCCCCCGTGTCCCGTTTCCCCTCTACTCCCCCGTGTCCCGTTTCCCCTCTGCTCCCCCGTGTCCCGTTTCCCCTTTAACATCCTCAACAACTCTTTATGACCTAAGACACACACTTTTGTTTGTGTGCTGAAATGAATTGGGAAGAGATGGAGAATAATTAGAGGTTTATAGACAATGTTCCCTCTAGACGCGCAGAAGAATTATGAGATTGAACTTCCGTCGACTTCCTACAGTTTTCCCCCGTTTAGTTAACACTGTCAGCGTGTCCCTTCACTGTGGCGGTTGTGTTCGAAATCAACGCAATATTAGCCACTTTCAATGTAACATACCGAAACAAAACGAACGATGAGAGATTTAGTATGCAAAACTAACTGTGCAAGACATTTTCTTGCAGGCAGAGCACATTGGAGTAGGATTCTATTGCATTGACACGCAAGACTCATATTCTGATCTACACAGACCGGTGAGCCTTCACCAATCAGAGCTGCAGTAGATCTATATGCAAATACACCATTGCCATATATGGATCTGTGTCATTCACTTTGAACTGGACTGTGTTTAGGCTATGGTATGAGTGTAAAGTTGTCCATCCCTGCCCTAGCCACTATATAGGGAATAGGGGGCCATTTGGGAAAGAGCCCGTTTCCCCGTTCCCTTAGCCCAATCCAGTCTCATAGAATGATTCACCCCAAGCTAGCATGGCTCAGTTTCATGTAGATGGTTGTTGACACAGACATGAAACCACACAGCTAGCCTGGGAATCTGCTTGTTCACAGACATGAAACCACACAGCTAGCCTGGGAATCTGCTTGTTCACAGACATGAAACCACACAGCTAGCCTGGGAATCTGCTTGTTCACAGACATGAAACCACACAGCTAGCCTGGGAATCTGCTTGTTCACAGACATGAAACCACACAGCTAGCCTGGGAATCTGCTTGTTCACAGACATGAAACCACACAGCTAGCCTGGGAATCTGCTTGTTCACAGACATGAAACCACACAGCTAGCCTGGAATCTGCTTGTTCACAGACATGAAACCACACAGCTAGACTGGGAATCTGCTTGTTCACAGACATGAAACCACACAGCTAGCCTGGGAATCTGTTGTAGTTTTATTTTCAGCCTGATCTTCCTGTGCGTTACGCTGCGTGTTCTACTCTACCTGAGCTGGCCTCTGGCTAAACGTATGCATCTCTCTCGCTCTCTCTCTCTCCCTCTCTGCCATCATCAGTTGACCTCATTCTGAGGGTGCCTATGTTCCTGTGAATTCTGAGCAGATTCCATCAGTATACTGAGGCATTGTAATCTCTGACTCTGAGTAATATATCTGTGTACTGATGAGCGTTGAGCTGTGCTCTCTCTGCCCCTGTGTGAAACATGATGCCATGCTACAGTAGCTAACTCCACTAGCCCTGACTGAGGTTATATAGGTCGTTATCAATACAACCTCACAATACGGTGCAGAGTGTTCAATCTGGCTGCTGGGGGGGGGGGGGGGGGGGCAGGAAGACCCCCAGCTCCGCTCAAACCACTGATGAATACGTGCTGTTTTCAAGGGATTGTTAAATAAATGTAATAATTATTTGGTTTTAATATCATCTCCTCTTGAAGAGCAGAGTCACGACACATTTCCCATTATTCCACATTTACGTCTATCATCAGAGTTATACGGCAAGTGACTGCATGCTTTTCATGATCAGTTAACCTCAATTGATCGATTATTTTCAGATACCTTTGTGTATATATAGTGTATGTGGACACCCCTGCAAATTAGTGGATTCAGCTATTTCAGCCACACCCGTTGCTGAAAGGTGTATCAAATCAAGCACACGGCCATGCAATCTCCATAGACAAACATTGTCAGTAGATTGGCCTTACTGAAGAGCTCAGTGACTTTCAACGTGGCACCGTCATAGGATGCCAACTTTCCAACAAGTTTGTTTATCAAATTTCTGACCTGCTAGAGCTTCCCCGGTAAACTGTAAGTGCTGTTATTGTGAAGTGGAAACGTCTAGGAGCAACAACGGCTCTTTTTACGCTTGGTGTGTAAAAATCATCTGTTGCAACACTCACTACCGAGTTCCAAACTGCCTCTGGAGGCAACGTCAGGACAAGAACTGTTCGTCAGGAGCTTCATGAAATGGGTTTCCAGCCAGGCCTAATCGCCCAACATCCGTGCCCGACCTCACTAATGCTCGTGTGACTGAATGGAAACAAGTCAACGAGCAGGTGTCCACATCCTGTTGGTCATGTTATGTACGTGAGGGTAGCCAGGTCCATCTGGTATGAGGCTAGCTAGCTAAACAAACAACATGTTTCATTTAGCTTGCTAGGCTTTTAGCTAGGCTTTTGGAAATGAGCTTGACATCGGCAAGTCCTCGTCCTGGTCAATTTGCCAGTCTCTCTCTCTTTCTCTCTCTCCCCCCTTCCCCCCTCTCTCGCTCTCCCTCTCTGTCTCTCTCCCACTCCCCCCCTCTCTTGCTCTCTCGCCCCTCCCCCTCTCTCGCCTCTCCTTCTCTCTCTCTTCCCTCTCTCGCCCTCTCCCTCTCTCTCCCTCTGTGTATTAACCCAGTAAAGCAGGTGAAGAGATGCAGGGGTTTAACAAGGCTGAGGCTGGGAGCAGAACAGCGCAGGCCTCAGAGACGGCCTAGTCTCATACCCTCAGATATGTTTGCTGTCAGATGCTTCCAGCAGCTATGGTAGATGTGTAACCAGGCTGGGTCAGCACAGCTCAGCTCTGCTTGGTTTGGCTCGTCTTAGCACTGTGGAAAGGGTGTCAGTGTGTGCATGTTAAATGACCCGGTCAGCATGGACATCTGGGCGTCCACTGGGTGCTTTGTCCCTGGCACCACAACCATGTCTGGGTTGGTTTGTGTCACCCTCATCTGCTGTACTGAACTGGTTTGCCAAGCTTTACAGACTAGAGTCTGTATTTATCTGTACCTGAGGTAACAGATCTCTCTCGTTGAATAGAACCAATCGCATTCTAGTCTAACATTCGTTCTGTGGATTGGAATGTTCCATGGTGGAATGTGACCACAGGAAATAGAAGACATTGTATGGCCAGTGGGGTTCAGTTGAGAGCTGCGGGGTTCAGTTGAGAGGCTGCGGGGTTCAGTTGAGAGGCTGCGGGGTTCAGTTGAGAGGGCTGCGGGGTTCAGTTGAGAGGCTGCGGGGTTCAGTTGAGAGCCAGTAGGTTTAGAGGGAGTGAGACCTGCAGGTTTAGAGGGAACGAGACCTGTAGGTTTAGAGGGAGGGAGACCTGTAGGTTTAGAGGGAGGGAGACCTGTAGGTTTAGAGGGAGCGAGACCTGTAGGTTTAGAGGGAACGAGACCTGTAGGTTTAGAGGGAGCGAGACCTGAGGTTTAGGAGGGAGGACCTGTAGGTTTAGAGGGAGGGAGACCTGTAGGTTTAGAGGGAGGAGACCTGTAGGTTTAGAGGGACGAGACCTGTAGGTTTAGAGGGAGAGACCTGTAGGTTTAGAGGGACGAGACCTGTAGGTTTAGAGGGAGGGAGACCTGTAGGTTTAGAGGGAGGGAGACCTGCAGGTTTAGAGGGAGGGAGACCTGCAGGTTTAGAGGGAGCGAGACCTGCAGGTTTAGAGGGAGGGAGACCTGCAGGTTTAGAGGGAGGGAGACCTGTAGGTTTAGAGGGAGGGAGACCTGTAGGTTTAGAGGGAGGGAGACCTGTAGGTTTAGAGGGAGGGAGACCTGTAGGTTTAGAGGGAGCGAGACCTGTAGGTTTAGAGGGAGGGAGACCTGTAGGTTTAGAGGGAGGGAGACCTGCAGGTTTAGAGGGAGGGAGACCTGTAGGTTTAGAGGGGACGAGACCTGCAGGTTTAGAGGGAGGGACCTGCAGGTTTAGAGGGAGGGAGACCTGTAGGTTAGAGGGAGGGAGACCTGTAGGTTTAGAGGGAGGAGACCTGTAGGTTTAGGGAGGACGAGACCTGTAGGTTTAGAGGGAGCGAGACCTGTAGGTTTAGAGGAGGGAGACCTGTAGGTTTAGAGGGAACGAGACTGTAGGTTTAGAGGGACGAGACCTGTAGGTTTTAGAGGGAACGAGACCTGTAGGTTAGGGGAGGGAGACCTGTAGGTTTAGAGGGAACGAGACCTGTAGGTTTAGAGGGGACGAGACCTGTAGGTTTAGGGAGGGAGGAGACCTGTAGGTTTAGAGGGAGGGAGACCTGTAGGTTTAGAGGGAGGGAGACCTGTAGGTTTAGAGGGACGAGACCTGTAGGTTTAGAGGGAACGAGACCTGTAGGTTAGAGGGAGGAGAGACCTGTAGGTTTAGAGGGAGGGAGACCTGTAGGTTTAGAGGAGGGAGACCTGTAGGTTTTAGAGGAGGGAGACCTGCAGGTTTAGAGGGGACGAGACCTGCAGGTTTAGAGGGACGAGACCTGTAGGTTTAGAGGGAGGAGACCTGTAGGTTTAGAGGGAACGAGACCTGTGTTTAGAGGGGACGAGACCTGTAGTTTAGAGGGACGAGACCTGTAGGTTTAGAGGGACGGACCTGTAGGTTTAGAGGGGACGAGACCTGCAGGTTTAGAGGGAGGAGACCTGTAGGTTTAGAGGGAGGGAGACATGTAGGTTTAGAGGGAGGGAGACCTGTAGGTTTAGAGGGATGGGACCTGTAGGTTTAGGAGGGACGAGACCTGTAGGTTTAGAGGGCGCGAGACCTGTAGGTTAGAGGGAGGAGACCTGTAGGTTTAGAGGGGGGAGACCTGTAGGTTTAGAGGGAGGAGACCTGTAGGTTTAGGGGGAGACCTGTAGGTTTAGAGGAGCGAGACCTGTAGGTTTAGAGGGAGGAGACCTGTAGGTTTAGAGGGAGGGAGACCTGTAGGTTTAGAGGGGGAGACCTGTAGGTTAGAGGGAGGGAGACCTGTAGGTTTAGAGGGAGCGAGACCTGTAGGTTTAGAGGGACGAGACCTGTAGGTTTAGAGGGACGAGACCTGTAGGTTTAGAGGGAGCGAGACTGTAGGTTTAGAGAGGAGGAGACCTGTAGGTTTAGAGGGAGCGAGACCTGTAGGTTTAGAGAGGGAGGAGACCTGTAGGTTTAGAGGGAGGGAGACCTGCGGTTTAGAGGGAGGGAGACCTGTAGTTAGAGGGAGCGAGACCTGTAGGTTTAGAGGGAACGAGACCTAGGTTTAGAGGGAACGAGACCTGTAGGTTTAGAGGGAGGAGACCTGTAGGTTTAGAGGGAGGGAGACCTGTAGGTTTAGAGGGAGGAGACCTGTAGGTTTAGAGGGAGGGAGACCTGCAGGTTTTAGAGGAGAGAGACTGCAGGTTTAGAGGGGACGAGACCTGCGGTTTAGAGGGGGAGACCTGCAGGTTTAGAGGGACGAGACCTGCAGGTTTAGAGGGAGCGAGACCTGTAGGTTTAGAGGGAGCGAGAGACCTGTAGGTTTAGAGGGAACGA